>NW_016107429.1:4843223-4858400 GCF_001604975.1 Cebus imitator | reverse complement strand
TCAAAAAAAAAAAAAAAAAAAAAAAAAAAAAAAAAAAAAAAAAAAAAAAAAAAAAAAAAAAAAAAAAAAAAAACCAGTAACATGATTTAATAATATAAATTCCAGCACATATGGTTTCTCTCAAAAACCAAACATACACTGTAATTCCAGAACATTTTTTTCTTTGATCAGGCACTGTGCACAGAGCTGAGGTTCTGCTCCCAAATTCTGCTATTTATTCCAAATATCAGGACGGGAGAGCCAGCTTTGCAACCAAACTGAAGAGAAATGATTCCATGATCTTCCATAAGAAATCCCCAGAATCTGCCCAGGAAGAGAAACAGGGACCGTGCTCAGGTAATAAATGAAGAGCCTGCTGAGGCAATTGTCAAATACAGGTGCTACACAGCGCGTTGTCCAGGTAAATTTTTAAAGAGCACTGGTCTTTTTAACAACTTATTTCCTGGTGGGTGGTGACCATCCTGTGAGTTGGAAAAGGTCAGGAGGGGGGTTGTCTAAAAATCTGCCAAAACACAGTTAGTAGTTAGAAAAACACATATCCCAGGGAGCTACAGTGAAGCCCTATTTGTCACACTCACCTAAATGTGTCACCCCGTCCCCATCCACTTCTTCCCTATGCTTATCAGTTCTCCTAATCCTAGGAACATACCAAGCTTGCTTGTCTCCGGGCACGTAACCCCCTACCTTATTCAGCTATCAGTAGCTGTAATTGCACTCTCTCCCCTTCTTTATTTTCCCCTTTTATTTTTGTCCCAGTTAATATGTTGGCATCTGGCAGCCCCACCTCACCTGTTGACACCAGCCTTCTCCTGACTCACCCCAGGGGGTTCAGCTGTCTCATGCTCCCAGAGAGTAAGAAAGATAAAGGCCCTGGCCCCTGGCTCCATAATCCCAGCAACAACCAATCTTCACTCCCTTCTTGCCCTTCTACACCTTCTCTCTCATTCCCTCTGGTTCCTGTTTTTGGAATAGTGCTTTTTGACTAATCCACAGAGAGAATGTATTATTCTGTTTTCACACTGCTATAAAGTCTTACCTGAGACTAGGTAATTTATAAAGAAAAGAGGCTGATCAGCTCACAGTTATGCAGGCTGTACAGGCTTCTGCTTCTGAGGAGGCCTCAGGAATCTTACAATCATGGCAGAAGGTGAAGGGGAAGCAAGCACTTCCTCACATAGCTGGCAGGAGAGAGAGCCAAGGAGGGAGTGCTACACGCTTTTAAACAACCAGATCTTGTGAGAACTCATTCACTACCACAAAAACAGCAAGAAGGAAGTGCTGCCCCTTGATCCAATCCTCCCACCAGGCCCCTCCTCCAACCCCGGGGATCATAATTCAACATGAGATTTGGGTGGGGACACAGAGCCAAACCATACCAAGGAGGAAATAAAATAGAAAAGGACGGGCAGAGACTTGAAAAGTGATGAGGGGAGTCATATCTCAGAAGGAGAGGCTAACCATGAAGCAGCAGCTATTAGTCAGAGAGGACCGCTGTCACCCAAAAGCTGACAAGTAAGTGGGAAATCATCAGAACAGATGGAAACATGATTCTGACAGGGACATTATTTATCTGGAAACTACATAAACAAAAGATCATGTCACCAATTAGTTACTCCAAGATTACTTCTGGTGTGTTTGCTCTGACAGTTGCTCTCTAATCTTTATGTTCCTGGTCTTGGATCTATTTTTTTGGCAACAATAAAAGGAAGAATGTTTTCAACTCCACTGATAGAAGCAAGCAGTTTCTGAACTGATTATGAATCAATGCTGAGAATCCATTCAGTGAGAGCAGCAGTTGTTGAAGAAACTTTTGTTCCTCACCTGACAACTGTTTCTAGCCCTTTCTTTTTCAATATCAAAGCCCTAAAGTTCTGAGAATAACGATGCTAGAATTTTAATATATTTAATTTTCTTTTTTCCTGGAAGCTAGTACTGACCCAAGAGGAAGTCTACTGGAGGGCGTCCAAAGGCATTTTTTTCCCAGATAAAAGATATCTGCTAGAACAAAAGTTTTGCCAGTCCCCTACTCCACCCCATCCCAACCTCCGACCTTTCTTCCTATCTTTGACACATTGTCGCCTGAGGGTGGAGGCTTGGCAGCTGCTGAAGCCATCTTCTGACCAGGAAGGCATAGTGATGATGCACTGTAGATCACAAGCAGAAAGCCAGAAGGTGCCTGGATCTCAGTGAGTTCTTGAGCTGCTAAACTGACCTGGAAAAGACTTCTATACTTATGATTTTCCCTTCTCTTTAGTGCACATATTTTTTCCTGGTATTTTGTGACTGGTAGATGAACGCATCCAAACAAGTTAGTGCACCTTAAAGAACCCCACATTGACCTGTGGCATGCCAAAGCATCCTATTTCCTTTTGTAACCGGAGTAGCTGTAGCTGGATTCCCTAGCTCCCACTCCAGGAGTGGAACCTGGGCTGCCTCGGTTTGAAAAGCAGGAATGCGAACCGCTAGACCATCAGGGAAGTAGAGTAGTTATTGCCCAAACTTAGGCACTTGGCCTTCCTAACTGAGAAGAATGGGGAAAGGGGTCTCAGCAGCACAGTGAGTGTTACAGCTCAAATAGAACTCGTGGACCCAAAGAGTGTGTGATTGGGCAATTTATTAGGCAGAGGGAAAAGAGAGCTTCCACACTGTCGTGGAAGGGGACCCAAAGAGAGGGTGCCGTCCAGGTTGGGGCAGCTAGAGCTTTTACCCCTGAGTCATTCCGTCCCCATTCATATTCTTGTCCAATGAGAGGGGTTCTTCCAAACTTCCTCTGTATTAATTGATCCCTGATCCTTTACCTGATTGGCTACTGTTTTACAACCCTGAGTCACAGAGCCCCCACCTCCAAGAGCCAGAGAGGAGAAAATCAGAGACAAAGCCGCTACCTGGCCTGCCAGAGGCAGGAAAATGGAGACAAAGGCACCGAGCAAGCCAGGGAAAGTGGAAACAAAGGGCCCTAGCCAGAAAACCTGAGAAGTCCTGCCCTGGAAACAGCCTACCCCAGGAAGTTCCTCTAACACAGTCCCTCGCTTTCATTCTGAGTGTTTAGCTTTTCTGATAGATCATCAGTAGGAGATAACGATTATCCCAGAGGAACTGTAGAATGTAAAATGATCATAGAAATTTAGAATTGATGAGATTAGACACATACCCTCTCTTCTTCATCAGCACTCTTTTCTGCCAAAGTGTTCTTGGGAAGTCATCAAGCTTCTGTTTAGTTTTTCTAAGACAGAGAACTCATTATATCATGAAACAGCCCAACTCACCTCTTCTCTTTCTTTATATAATTCAATTTTCCTACCAGACCATAAGACGACACATATTAGGAGAGAAAAAGAATTCAGTAGCATTAATTATTTCATTTATGCACATTTTTAAAATGCACCGATCTGCAATTAAGCCACTTGAAACTTGGAGAAAGATAATATGTGGAATAATATTATGTTTTTCTTGTATTTTTATAAATTATTAACACATTTTTGATTGATTTAAAAGTAAAAAAAGTGAACAAGATTAACATTATCTTGTAAATAACCCAGCTAACGCTAGAAATGTTATTAGTAAGGCAGCCTCACTGCACTCAAATTATTAATTAATGGGATGTAATTAAGAGTAAAAGATAAAAAGAAAAAGTAATTTATGAAATATAATAACACTATGAAGAAATTTTATGATATTTTTATAGCACTCTATATCAAGGAAGAAGCCTGCAGGGAAGAAAACCGACTACATATTTTTAAATGTATGTAACTAGTATAATGTTAAACATCAATATTTATCTAAGTATTCAGAACTTGGCTTCACCCAGCAAATTTATGATCACAGAGAATTTACGCATTTATTTATTTTTTAAATGTCTTCCATTTTAGTTTCACTATTAAAATAATCAGAATTTCAAAATAAAATTCACTGAAAATTTCCTTGATTATGAATTTTATTCTGATGTTTGCTCAAAGCCCATTAAAGTGTGTTCAGTGATGAGTGGGCTGATTTGAAATTTCTTGCATGCTTGTAATGTCATCTTAAAATATTGTATGATTCTAACATTCCAAAAAAATTTTAACAAAACTTAATAGAACTATTTCAGTGTTATTCCATCAAATGTGAGATTGCAAAATTGCAGTATATCTTCAGGCCATAGACGTAAGCCATACTATATGAAAATAGAAAACAAGTTCAAGAATTTTATAATATAGTCATTGATCTTACAAAAGCATCTGTCTGCTGCGGCAGAGCCGAATCCTGCACACCGAAACAGCCTTATATTTATTTAGCACTCCTGCAATCTTCTAAGACACCTGTGCCCATCTCTTAAATCTGAAATAAGAGTGTGTCATTTCAACCTACAAGAGGATCTTCAAAATACATATTGTGAATTGCCACTTTGGGCAAAGTAATAGACAAGATAACTTGTATCCCAATTTTTTTTTATTCTTTGTATTTTACACAAAAATATCCAAATGAATGATGAAAAAAGGGTAAACCAGTAAATCACATATTCAAGGTCATGTATCGTTAATAAAAGAAACCTCCTTTAACAACTTATATATGTAGACAAAGGATTGGAATTCCACCAGTGTCCAGTTAAGTATCACAAATTATATTACCCTATCGGTTTTTCTTTATCTTTTTTAGGACTAACACTTCAAAAATGTACCCTTTGTATCTTCCAATTGCCGAGGACTGACTACCATGCTAAAGGTCAGCTCATCTACAACAATTCAGGTTTTATAATCTCACAGTTCACTTGAATAGAGACGTGCTGGTTTGTGACAAATTGTGCTAGGTTAGCTTAGAATTTCCAAAGTAACACCTGTGAACTTTCACTTTGTTATATGTTTTGTTATATTCTCATTTTTAGTATTTTATTTGCTACTATTACTAAGAAAAGTAATGTTCCCTGGAAAACATAAAATAGAATGCTAGGTTCTACGTGGTATACATTTTCTATTTGTTTTGTTGGTCATGCTATGAAAACAAAGAGGATAATTTTGTAGCTAAGTACTGCCCACACCACCTTTGAAAAATGTCACCTCTAGGAACATCACTTTCTCTTGTTGATATCCTTTATACACTAATCTGAAAGTCAAATGAACATTTCCAGGCAAAAGAAATAAGAGCTAGGGTGTGCCAGTGGGTTTATTTTTAATTGGAAAAAGAACTCTTCTTTCTTAAAAGTCAGGTAATCATTTCAATGTGTTTCTAAGCAAGACCTGAATAAAATATTAGACAATCATGCTCAAAAGCTATTAGTGGTTTTCTAATCTAATACAAGGAGAGGTAGTTTGGAAAGTAATTGGGGTTTTCTTTATTTGTAGTTGTAGAACTTGTGGGAAATTTACCAACTATACCATTTTTTTTTAATTTTTCATCAGGCAAAGCACTGAGTTTCAAGATTTTTATATGTGACTGGGAATACTGTCCCCATACATTAACTGATAGATTTAACACACTGAAAAGTGCTACAGAAATGAATACACAGTATTCATAAGATAAAATCTAGACCTGCAGATGATGTGGGATAGGCTGTTTTGTGGGGGGGAGGGGGAGTGGTTTCCCCCCAATTACAAATAGTCTGTTATTCTAAAGAAAGATCTTACGATCATTTTTTAAAATAATTGTTTCTGGAGCCGAATTCAAAGGCTGGAGTCTACTATGTTCCCAGATAAATTTTTTTTTTTTTCAAATTCATCAATCAAAGTATTGATTTGGAATAAAATTTAGATCTGTGTTTTTTTAACTCTGGCCAAGCATTTTCACAGATCACATGATCTACCTGTCCTCAATATATCATGAATGCTAGCATGGGAAATTGCTAAGCATGGAGCAATGAATAACTTTTATTTAAAAGAAGAATTGTGTGAGTTGGGCAAGAAAGCAAAAATAATTGGATGATGTTGTATGACAGAGCAAGCTGGTGTGTTTTCTTCCTCTGAACACTTCAGCATTAAATGTAGAATTTCTTTGGTGTGGCAGGTGCATGGTATATTGGGTTCATGTTTTTAGTTGATAACTTTTGACACATGTGCTAACTTTCAGGATGAAGGAAGAGAATCAGACAAAGTGCCAAAATATATCAAATTCTAACCATCTCACCTTTAGAAATAGGTCTCCTTTCCAAAGTAAAGCTCTTTCAAGAATAGAAATCCAACTGTGTTCTCCAACTGTAGATTTTGTGGGGTAGAGGTTCAGTAAGGAATACTGAGTAGGATTTATATCCATTAGCATACAAAAACTCAATTTAAGAAACATTTGAATGGTAACAAAAGAACTGCCTCCCCACTGCATCTTTAAAAGTGCACTTGGCACAATATTTCTTGTCCTGCTGATAATCATCTTTTCTTCCTGCTGTTTATCCAGTCCCCATATCTGAGGACTAAGTAACTGTTTTGAAAAACGAAACAGATACATAACATTAAAATAAATCCTAATCACATGATCTAGAGACAAAGTATAATGACCACCATTTTAAATATCATAATCTAAAAAATAAAAAACTTGATATATGTTCAATATACAGAGATATCGTTTTTCAAAACTAGTAGGATGCATTAAAATACGTTCTCCTTAAGTGATTTCAAATTCATTACCAGGCAGTTATGTTTTCACTTTGGTTTTAAAAACAGAGCTGACAGTGCTTTAGGAATAAAAATGAAAAGTAAATTCCAGTCAGAAAGTCTAGTACCTGTGAGCCCTTGTTCCTTGGGACTTGAGATTACACACTGGAAAAACCAGTAGCCTACTGATTCAATCTCAGTGAGTAACAGAGGGATTAAAGTGGAAAAAAAAATAAAAACACTAAAAATATATTGAGTTCTGGCTACCAAGAGTTTTATTAGCCAGATACAAAAATCAATAGGAAGCCTTTGGGCTCTCAATGTCAAGATTTTAAAAGAACCTATAAAGGGAATATTATTAGTCTTCCTGTTCATCTATTGAAATAAAATAGAGGCAGTAGCTCTCCTCGTCTGGCTAAGAACAGTAAAAGAATCAAGTTTGAGCACGCAAAGGCTGCTTCACATACCCAACCTCTGAACCAGTCTTCATTCATCACCATGTCAGCCACACAGTTAAAGGTAAGATTATATCTGAATTTCAGAGCTGGAAGAGGTCTTGGAGATCATCTAATTAAATGTGTTGATTTTATATTTGAGGAAAGTGAATCGACAGTCACTTAGCTATTTAGTGGTGTAGCTATGACTAGAATTCAAATCTTCTGAATATCCATCAACAGTTTTGGGGTGGTTTCCTCTTTCTGCCATACACAACAGAGATGTTGCTTGTGAATCAAAAGTCACTGGCTTTCAAGCATTTTTGAAGATATGGTGAGAAAGACATTTCACATCATTCATTATTACCACATACATGAGAAACAAGTTTCTTGAAATAATACTTACTACATATGCTACACCCAGGTTCTCTCTTCCTTTCTAGTATATGCTACTGTATTTCTTTTTTAATGGTACTCAAGACCCAATAAAATAATAATTTCACTATTTGCTAAGAGACTATGACTTTTTTTTTTTTTTTTTTTTTTTTTTTTTTTTTTTTTTTTTGAGACAGTGTCTTGCCCTGTCACCCAGGCTAGAACCCAATGGCATGATCATAGCTCACTGCAACCTCGCGCTCCTGTGCTCAAGTGACCTTACAGCCTCAGCCTCCCAAGTAGCTGAGACTACAGGAGCACACCACTGTGCCCAGCTAATTGCTTTCTTTTTTCTTGACAGGATCCTGCTATGTTGAGAGGCTGGTCTCTAACTCCTGGCCTTAATCAGTCCTCCAAAATCACTGGGATTACAGGTGTGAGCCACTGCATCTGGCTATACATTTTGAAACGATAACTGTAGTCTAACTTTCCTATTTTGTTGTCTTCAAAGAGACATAAAGAACTTTAATTGTGACTTCAGGAATTTATGTCAACAACCCAAGAGGCAACAGAATAGAGCATGTACCCTTCAGACAGAGGCAGATCCTAAGTGAAGGTGACCAGTGCTAATTTTACTCATTATGCATGACTTTCTCATATCAATTCACCCCAAATTGCTTGTTCATATAGCATTCGGACCCAATCAGGAAGAGGATGATCTCGAGAAGCTTTATTTCCACATAACTGCTTCCACCTTCCTGATTTCCCTTTCCAATCGTGTTTTGCAGAATTGTTGGAAAACTGGAGTATCTTTCGCTGTAATTTCTGTTCACAGGTAAATTGCTTTCCCCACATTTTGCTGGATAATTTCATTTTAGTAATCCTTAAATACATGCCCATATTGTTCTTTTAGTTCAGCGCCCCATTCTATGGACGACAGGCAAGCCATTTTCCTGTTCAATTCCCCTCTCTAAATAGAAGATAGGAATCCCCAGGAAATACAAGTCCTTTGACTCTTTTGTAGTCACATGCTTCCTCTGTACCATACCCTACTCCTTCTCTGTCCTCCCACACACTCTCACACTCTCTCTGGTTCTTACTCTGTCTTCCTGTCTCACAAACTAACACACACTGGCAGGGAAACGTGCCGATCTGAGGTTAGCATGCACAAGTTGACTGGGTTCCTTGCGTCATACAGATAGGTGCTCTACTTCCCCTGCTGGATCCCACTATCTGTCATTATCACTGTGCACACACAAACAGGCACCTGCAAGCACTACTGCCCAGTCCAGGGATTGAGTGACTTTTACATGGCTAGTTCTTTCTATTGACTAGTTTTGTGATTCTCTTCACTTGTTTTCAACCAAATTTTAAGCAAAAGCCTAGTACAAAAGTGAGAGAGAAGGAGCCCTTCTGTTTTAAGGGGAATATTGAATGTACACACTGGCTTTGCTTCTTAACTGTCTTCTACCTTCTACCACTGCAAGGCAGGCTTAGCTCCTTGGAGCAGTTAAAAATCCTGAGGTCTCTCCCAGTGCTCTCAGACATTACCAGGAAAATATAACATTTTGGTCATCTGAAATGGGAATGAAAAGGAAACAATAAAGGGAAGAGAAATAAAGGGAAATAAATTCCTTATAATTTATGTTAGATAACACCTGAAAGAGTTAAGGACAAAGCTGTGCTGAAGTCTTCAGCAGAGATCTTATTAGCTGTATTGTTTGTATTCATCCTTGTATCAGTTTGTTTTTGGTGGCAGCCACACAAGAGATCGAAGGGTCTTCAAAAAGAGCACTTTATTATGACAAGGATCACTCATGGTTAAGCCATCTCCACATCCCTGAAACATGCACAGACCCTCAAAAAGCACAAAGCAAATTAAGTTAAAAGTAATAAACACACATTGGGCCACAGTCCCCCGTGGCAAGCACGGCATCCTTTTTAGCTAACATTGTTTTTTAACCAGTAAGAGAGCAGACTGCTGAGAGGCTCTCTGCTCTGTGAAGCAGTCACAAAGATGGCAGGTGATGCCATCCCAGCCCTTGGAACGGTCAGAGAATAATTCCTACTTCTTCACATTGTGAGCTGGTGAATCTATATCAGGAATAACTGCAAAATAAAAGTCAGATGGCCTCAAAACTTTCCTACTGCTGCCAGTGACCCAGAGCTGAATTGTCTTTGCAGGTATCAACCTGGCAATCCTGACTTATAGACATTCCAGTCTTAAAGTAGCACAGCCCCATCACCTCCTCCCTATAGTGGAAAGACTCCGTTTTACCCCAGTCATACAATTCTTTGCAAACTGATACTTGCAGGGAAAACTCTATATGCCTAAGTGCAGACAAAAAAGTTTCTTGAAAATATTTCTAAGTCTCTCATATGCCTTTAGTTAAATGTGGAAGGAAATGTTTGAGGCAACTTCCAAAGTCAGACCATGAACAGGATGTGTTCTTATTGTTGAACATGGAGTGGAAGGTTAAGCAATGAGAAAGTTGGCCATTCTTCTTGGCCAGTGGCCTCCGACAATGTGTTTCAGAAGGCCTTTACTTCTGTGTTCTCTGCTCTCAGCCTCACCATTTGTTTGAGGGTGATGAGCCATGATTGTGACAGGTTAGATAAGGTTTCTGTCTGCACATTTCTCAAACTCAGCTGGGGTTACAAAAAACAGAAATAATAATATCTGTCAATCTGAGATGCTGTAAATAAGTGACACAGAGGAGCTGTGCCCGGATGGCAGGGATTTAATTTAGAACTAGGAGCACTTGGAGAAATGTTGAATAGGCTCCCAGAATCATGAATTGTTTTCTCCGGAATGTTCCAGCAAAGTAACTTGTTCTCTTGACCGTGGCTTCTTTGGTCTGCATACCCAGCATGGTAAGTACTTTGGATCTGTTACGATGGCAAATTGGCATGTGTTACGCACCTTTACAGACCTAAATATCAGAATCATTTCCATCCAACCAGCTACATTTTAAAGCCAAAGCTTTTATACAAACAATTCAGAATGTGAGCACTTGGTGTGGCAAGCATAACGCAATCATTTCATTTGAGAATAACAATGTAATCCCCCCCAACATTTTAAATGTATGCTTTCTGCATAGACAGTTCACATCAACGTTTGTGAAGGGCCTGATTCCTGAGCAATAACTTACTGAAGAGTAGACAATTGGTGTTTCGTTGCTTTGTGGCATTTGCAGCTAAATCAAAACTCCCAAGCTAAGCAATGGTTCCTGTTCTATGTAGTGCAAAAGCACAGATGCAAAAGGTAACAGCTGCTTAGAAACTGCGCTGCTACTTGTCTCCAGTGCTACAACTTAATTTCCCATAGGTCTGATTCAGCGTTATGTAGAACTTGAAGACATGTATTTGTTCAAGGAAGACTTAGGATTTGTCTTTTATTTAGTTGTCATATAATCAGCTGTGAAATGGACTTCCTTTTTTTTTTTTTTTTTTGAGATGGAGTCTCACTCATGCCACCCAGGCTGGAGTGCAATGACATAATCTCAGCTCACTGCAATCTCCACCTACCACCTCCCAGCTTCAAGCAATTCTCCCTCCTCAGACCCTCGGGTAGCTGGGATTACAGGCACCCGCCACCACACCCAGCTACCTTTTATATTTTTAGTAGAGACAGTGTTTCACCACATTGGCCAGGCTTGTCTCGAACTCCTGACCTCAGATGATCCACGTGCCTCGACCTCCCAAAGTGCTGGAATAACAGGCATAAGCCACCATGCTCAGCGAATGGACTTCTTTTAGATGGGATACAGCTCAGAGGCACTGACATAATTTGCCCAAAAAGTGACTCTAGAAGTTTCAACCAAAGAATTCTGAATGTTTTTGCTCAATATTTGATGGTGCAAATAAGAAAGTCCGTGAATCACTTTCATAAAGGTAATCATTGAAACCACAGAGAAAATTTGGTTTACTGAGATTAGTTTTAAGAACAACACAGCATTTGTTACAAAAAATAATTTGAGAAGCATCTTAGATACCATGAAGGCGTGCTGAGGGTAAGAGAGAGGCAAACGTTCAGAAGGAGAATTTAAGATAAAACTGGAGGAGAAAAGGGAGGTAGACTAAGAAGAAAGGAAAAAGGAAAGAATATAGATAGTACAGAGAAAAGAGCAAGATGATGGATTCTATATATAGCAATGAATGACTACATCATTTTTAAGTTTGACACAAATCACGAAAGGCTTGGTGTGAGAGGGTTTCTTGTTGAACCCACTTCCGAAGCTACATTTCAGAAGACGAATTCTGCATTTCATACTGATGTTGAGAAAAATATAAGGACTCAAAGAGCTGATAGTCAAAGATTTCTGATATGATTTGTTGACTTAAAGCTGAAAGCCATGAAATATTTTACCACACTCAGAATCCTAGAAAATAAGAGATAGTGTATTAAACAAAAATAAATAAATAAATAGAATTTGACATAAAAAATTTACTTCAATAAAAACTGAAAAGAAATTAAGGGAATATTTTCTAATAACTGTATAGAGAAAGAATATTTAGCAAAATAAAGTAAAAGGAAATCTTTTTTCTTCACTTTATTTTGCTAAATATTTGAATATATGAATATCAGAAACTATTTGTAATATTTAAAAGGTAGGAAAAATAATTGGCAAACATTACTGTGATATGACAAACAGCAAAAAGTATTCAACAAATAGGCTTATGAGCTGGAAGCCATCATCCTCAGCAAACTAACACAGTAACAGAAAACCAAACACTGCATGATCTCACTCATAGGTGGGAGCTGAACAATGTGAACACATGGACACAGGGAGGAGAATATCACACACTGAGCCCTGTTGGGAGGTGGGGGTGAGGGAAGAGAGAGCATCAGGACAAACAGCTAATGCATGTGGGGCTTAATACCTAAGTAATGGGAGGATAGGTACAGCAAACCGCCATGGCACATGCTACCTTTGTAACAAACCTTCACCTTCTACACATGTATCCAGAAACTTAAAGTAAGATTAAAAATTTTAAAAAGGCTCATGAACTCAATGTGGTCAATGCTAATATTTTAAGAGAAATATAAGCAAAAACATCAATCCTGAAAAACATAAAAATAGCAGAATCTAATGAGAATGTGCATGCTGAAATACTCAATGCTGGCAAGCATGTGATGGGATGAGCACAGTCATAAACTGCTTCTTTTTTCAAGTTTACTTTAAGTTCCAGGATACAAGTGCAGAACATGTAGGTCTGTTACACAGACACACATGTGCCATGGTGATTTGCTGCACCTATCAACACGTCACCTAGGTTTTATGCCCCCTCGCTCCCCTCTTCCTCCATGCCCTGACTGGCCCCAGTGTGTGTTGTTCTCCTCCCTGCATCCATGTGTTCTCATTGTTCAACTCCCACCTGTGAGTGAGAACACACAATTTTTGGTTTTATCTTCCTGTGTTGCATAAACTGCTTTTAATAAGCTTACAAATTGGTTGAGTTTTTCTCAAAGGCATACGCATATACCACATTTCAGGAATTCTGCTTCTGTGAATCTATCCCACTGAAATTATTAGAAATATGAATAAATTAGTCTGTGTAAATATGTCAATTATTATAGTGTTATAATAGAATTTTGAAATTAGCCTTAATGTCCAGAGGTGGTTAAATAATGCTGTGTTGTAATGAGGACACATCATGCAGCTGTCAAAACGCCATTTTAAAACCATGCATTTAAAAATGCCCATTAGGCATTTTTTATTAGGAGAAAAAAAGTGAAAACCTAAATTGTGTGTATATTAGAATTTCTATTTTTTCCTCTCCCTATATATTTAGATAGAGGGAATAGACAATAGATACATAGGCTGGTAAAAAAGACAGGAATATATATCGTGGTTCTATGTGAATTTTTACAGTAAGATTTTCATTTACTTCTTCTTTCCCGTATTTTTCAGATTTTCAAAATGATTATTATTTTTGTGAGTTTTACTTTTGATCATTGTTTTACAAATCACAAAACAGTATCCTCTTGAAGTATTGAACAAGTAAAACATTCTGAAATCTGAAATAAAGAGATGCTTAAGTTGAGATGGACCTAAAGAATAAAGCTTATGTGATTTTCTGCAGTGTGAGAAGGAGGCTGAAGATTGCTATTAGATGTGGTGTTGCAAGAGGGTAGACATTCACAAAGTTACACGTCATTATCAAGTATGGAGATGGTCTGTCAAGCATGCATAGCTAGTATAAGTTCACCTTATTTGACTATATATACATGACTGGTGTTTAAGTGAGGTGATGCAAAGTGGATTGATTAAGATTAAATGACACGGAGCCTCTTTGCAAATTCCAAGTTCACTGCTACTTATCATACATTTGAAGGCTAGTTAACCTTAACTAATGGGAACTCTATCACCACAGACTGTGCATGTGCAGTTCGGGAGTCCTAACAGCCTGGGTTGTGTAGATAGAGAGTATCAAGCTACTGGCTTTGTCAAAACCCCAGGCAGGATAAGCTGAGCTTATAATTATTGGCACCATCATCAATCCCAGTTGAACCAAGGACATCAAGTCTTTCAGCCTCTGAAATGATTGAGACTCCATCCATTTCACCTGTTTTCATCGCCCATTTCCATCAAATTTCTCAGGATTTTGGAGTATCAGGTATTTCTTCTTTGTTGTATGTTAACCTTTAACCTCTTACTCCTTAGTGGTTTCTTTCCATCCACAAGTAAATGGGCTAAACTTGTCTCTCATACAATAAATAAAAGAAAAAAGGCAGAAAATTCTTTATTGACCATATGACTTTGAGCAACCACTGATCTCTTTCCTCCCATCACAACAAAACATTTCAGAAGATTTTTCTACAGTTTCTATCTGCATTTTATTTTCTCACAATCACTCTCAATCCAATGACCTTCATAAAATTAAATTCAAGGGTTTGTGTGTGTGTGTGTGTGTGTGTATGTATGCACTTGCCTTACTGCATGTCTTCTTGATATTTATCTTTGATGCTACTCTCCTACCCTTCCCCATTTTTCAAACACTCCTTGACTTTAGTTTCCATGATTTTGAACTAAGTTCAATGAGTTGGACAACTCCTGCTTGTCGCCTTAGTATAGTCAAACCTCACCACCAAATCATTATATGTTGGCTTGGGTTCTTTGCTTTTAAAATGCAGTAATTCCCCCACTGCAGGTGATTTTATTCATGCTGATGGTTTTCATTATTACCCTACAAGATTTTTATCAAACTTTATCTCAAACTCCAGCCACTTTTCTGAGTGCCTGTTTAACACCACCACCAGGATACTTAAAAGATGCTTCATAACATCAAATTCCGAATCTGCCACAGTCTACTCCATCACTACTACCCATCACTTTATTCTTATGTTCTCCATGTCATTGAACAGGTATCTCACTTCATTAAGTAGCACATGCCACATATTTTAGCATCATTTGTGATACTTCTTCCTTGCACCCTTCACCAACTCAATACCAAGCCTGGCTGATTTTGGCCTCCTAAAATATATCTACTGTTTTTTCCCTCTACTGTATCTTGATTGGTATCCCTGCTTTTATTCTTACCTCCCTCAAATCTGCTATTTTGCAGCCAGAATGATGTTTTTAAAACACAAGGTTGAGTATATCATTGTTTGTTTAAAACCCTGAAAGAGGTTTTCATTGGTTTGTGGGGCATCTTTTATGTGTTTTAGAAAGTCATTTCCTTTCACGGCCCCTGCCCATCTCTCCATTATCGCTCTCACTATACTCCTTTCACTCTCTGCGTGCCAGGCATGTTAGCCTCCTTCCAGACATGGTAGCCTCCTTCCAGACATGGTAGCCTCCTTCCAG
>NW_016107429.1:4838643-4842360 GCF_001604975.1 Cebus imitator | reverse complement strand
TAGCCTCCTTCCAGGCATGTTAACCTCCTTCCACGTCTCAAACAAACATTCTCCATCCTTCCAGAGTATGTGCCATTTCTCCCCGTAACCGAAATGCCCTTCACTCAGATACTCTGTTGTTTTTATTTAACTCTTAATCAACCTTTTTAATCTTAACTACTACTTTAGCTTTCACAACTAAATCTTCCTCAGCACAGACATAGCAACATAGAGCAGCATATCTCCCTGCTATGCAGCCTCACAATAGTTTTTTTCACAGTTGTGATTGTACATTGTAGTTTCAACCCCTTTGCTGTCTAAAACATATTATGAATGAATGAATGAATGAATGACCAATTAATGTGCACTAGGTTCTGAGGCAGCAAAAGCAATTTTAAGATAAATAAGTCCTGGTTCCTGCTCTCCTATCTGGTGGGAAAGAAGCTTACACAAATAATTAAAGGCATAATGCAGTGTGATAACTATTGCAGTAAAGAAATGTACCATACAAGTTTGTGGAGAGGAAAATCCAATTAATTCTATATGGAAGAGACAGGGCATGCAGGCTTGAAAGCAACACTGACACTTGTGCTGGACTTTGAAGAAAGATCTGAAGTTAGTGAGGTAAAGACTTTGGGGAAAAAGATATCCTAGGCATAAAGAACAGTATGAGCAAAGTCAGGAAGGTGTTGGCACACATGTCAGGTACAAGCAGCTCAGAATGAATGCTTCTTTGTGTCTAGAACAGGTGGTGTGTGGAGGACAGTAACCCAAGATTAGAAAAAGAGGTAGCTGGCTAGAATTGCCACAGCTGGGAATTGCTACGCCAAGATCTCGAGACTACACTTTTTCTGAACACAGTGGGAACTTCTCTCTCTTTCTCTTTCAGGTGGCATGGTTTTTGCAAAATACAGTAGGTGTCAAAGTAGTGGAGAGAAACAGCAATATGAGAGGCACAAGGTCCCATAGAAATCTATTAGAATCATTGAATGAAGCCATAATTAGAGCAGTAGCAATGGGGATGGAGAGAGAATTGGGGGATTTTTATCTTCTTTTTTTAACTTTTAGGTGCAGGGGTACATGTGCATGTTTGTTATATAGAAAAGTTTGTACCACGTGGGTTTGTTTTACAGACTATTTCATCACCAGGTACTAAGCCTAGTACTCAGTCATTTTCCTGATCCTCTCCCTCTCTCACCCTGCATCCTCAAGTACGCCCCAGCATCTTTCGTTCCCCTCTTTGTGTACATATGTTCTCATTTAGCTCCCACTTGTGAGAACATATGGTATTTGGTTTTCTGTTCCTGTGTTGTTAGTTTGCTAAGGATGATGGCCTCCAACTTCATCCACGTGCCTGCAAAGGACATAATCTCATTCTGTTTTATGGCTATATAATATTCCATAATGTATAGGTACCACTTTTTTTAATCCAGTTTATCACCAATGGGCATTTAGGTCGATTCTAAATCTTTGCTATTGTAAGTAGTGCTACAGTGAATATACCTATGCATGTGTCTTTATGATAGAACAATTTATATTCTTCTAGGTATATACCCAGTAACGAAATTTCTGGATTGATTTGTAGTTCTGCTTTCTGCTCTTTGAGAAGTCACCACACTACTTCCCACAATGGTTGAACTAATTTACACTCCCATCAATGGTGCATAAGTGTTTCCTTTTCTCTACAACCTCGCAGCATCTGTTATTTTTGGACTTTTTAATAACTGTCATTCTAACTGGTTTGAGATGGTATCCCATTGTGGGATTGATTTACATTTCAGAGAGAGAATTTTGAAGATAAAGTAAGTATGACCTGGTGAACAACTGGAATGTAAACCTGGGAAGTAGTGAAAGAAAGGAAGAATCAAGGACATCTAGCTTGGGTGACTGACTGGCATTTACTGAAAGAGGGTGCGCAGTAGTAGGACAATGTGTGGCGGAGAAAACAGCCACGTATTCCTGCTCCTGAACAGTGCACGATCTAGTAAAAGAAAGACATCCCAACACAAACCACCTATACTACGATACTAATATGCAGGAAAACCTTTTCTTACCAGCTGGTATAAGACATCATCTTAAGGAGAGCCTAGCATTTGTTTAGGATGTGTTTTGATAAATCAGCTTGGAATCAGAGATGACAGCTAGTATCTGAAGACTTGTGGTCCAGCTATATGCACAGGAATGTTGGAGGAAATACAGACACCCTTGGGGGTTAGGGAAAGATTGAAACAGGGAGTAACTGGCAGCAGAAAAAGGATATCCAGAGGATATTTGGAGGTGAAAGGTTTGTGTTATGTGTGGTATAGAATTCTTTCTCGGATCCTCCTATGCCTTCTTCAATAAATTCCACACTTCATACTGATGTCTTGTGGCGTATATTTCATTTTGGGAGAATGCAAAAGAAGTGCCCAGGGTTGTTTCATGCTTGATGGGGAAATCAGAGGAGAGCCATATCTGTGTTTCAATGTAATTTAAAAGCCCTATAAAGAAAATGTAAAGAAGTACATAGAAGCATGGAAGCTTAGTAGGATAAAGCTCCTGTTTGAGATTTTCTGAAATGAATAACTTTCCCCGGCAAGGAAAAAAAAAAGTGTACACCTTTACAATGGTAAGTGATCTGTGGTGATCAGTGTGATGAAGGGCGGGAGAGGGAGGGGAATAGTGAGAAGTGGCTGAAGCAATGACTTCAGACCAAAATTTTCTATTCAATAGGGGAGTATATATTCGATTTTTTTCCCAGTAGTACTTGAGAGTGAATTTTTACTGCCTACTTGCTTTCTAACTATTTTAATATTTTATTGTGAATATCTACCAAAAGCCCTGAGGTAAAACAATGGCTATGTATGAGGCAAACAAAAGTTGAACAGGTCTTTATCACACTATTGTGGAAAAGAAAAAGGGGTTGAACATGCAAAATCTCTTAGATATAATACTAAATAAACTTTTAAAATAATGTCAGAAAGAAACATTATATACATGGCATCACCATACCCTCTTGGCATATAATTCAGTCATTAATTGACTACATCCTATAATATTTCCAGGATGAAAAGCATGTTATTGCCAAAAGGCAATGCTTAGCCATTAAAGGCTGTGTCTCTTCATTGAGGAAGAATTTGTAAAACGTGTAGTAAGACTATTCGCAAATGCTGATTTCTTCTCCCTCCACTATGAACTGTAGCTAACACTGTTGCATGCTTACTATGACTTTCTTCTCAGGACCAAAGCACGATCTCCTTCATGTTATGGAGTAGATGAGCAATTATGCATGACTAATTCTGTAAAGCTCATATCAAAGATTCAAAGATTAGTCTCATTACATTTCCATTATTCTTTAATAATTATTAAAACAAAGAACTACCTACTGTAGATGGCTCAATGGACCTTGTGTTTCCTTCGCCTGTATTTGTAATGAATAGATTTTATATTTTCAACATATCAATTGCCTATTTCCTAATTTACATTATTGTTCACTTGGAAAAGATGAAACATTTTACTCTTCAGGGCAAGATGTACATTGAATGAGTACGAGATTTTTATGCAAATTATTCATTGACACTAGCGAAACAGAAACATATCACTTATTATCAAAGCTAAATTAGCCAAAAGATTCATTGTTAATATTTTTTCTCTCATTCTAATTTGAAAGCCCCAGATTATCAGTACACCTACTGTTCTTTCTGCATGCATAACACACTTAAGGGAAAACCATTACTCTATCCACAATTCTCTTTAAAA
>NW_016107429.1:4834397-4838595 GCF_001604975.1 Cebus imitator | reverse complement strand
AAAATATCATTTTAAAAATCTTTTCTACAGGATGTTATAGGACTTCGAGGCTGACATACAGCATTTTGGCAGTTGCAACATGTTGAATCCATAGTCATCAAAAATCCTCAGTGAAAATGACTAGTGACTATGTGGGAGGATTTCTCCCACATTTTATCTTGACCCTCTCTAGCTCACAGTAAGATAAGCCAGCTTTTAGAATCATTTTATTAACATTAGGTAACTAGGTAAGGGAAAATCACGTTCCGAAAGAATTAAGCACACCACTCCTCTGGGAAATCACTTAGTAAACCTGCAGACTAGGCTGGTTAGGGTTTGTTAAGTGTCTGAAACCTTGTTTAAATCCCAAATTCACTGAAAACAAACAACACCCTCCACTATTACCCTTACTACTGTAATGAGACCAGCTAGCCCAAATACCTGAGATAAATGTGGCACTCACAGCCCTCACCAACTGTCAATTGATCCCACCATTAGGGCCAGACCACAGGAAAGACCACATTCAAAACTAATCATAAAACCTTCTTGAATGATGATTGGTTCTCCCTGTTATTATTTTTAAATTTTTCTTTATAGACTTATTTTCATTGCTATGTCAAGATTTATGACTTCCAAGTGTATTCCCAGTGAGGCCGCATTGGTTCAGCAGGTCTATCTAAACATGAATGTAGATGTTCTGATGCAGAGCCCTATTTCTCAGTAGTAATGTTGGTTCTCATTAGGTATACAACGAAGTGTATTGCAAGACCTTTTAAGTCAGCAACCATTTTGATATAACCTGGTATCAGGATAAACAGCTGTTGCAAAGAAGTGATTCTTAAGGAAAATAAAAATGTAATCAATCACCATTGAATAAGAAAAAAAGAATTACAATATTTAAAAAGTTTAGCAGATGCAATATTGCTCTGTATTTGTGGGTAGTTGGTTAACTATTCTCTTCCCAGAAATTAGCAAATCTCTGAGGATAATCATTCATGTTCTAATGGTTAAAGCTACTTCATATTCTCCTCCCACAACCTTCTGTAGTAATTGTTTTCAGTCATCCATAAAGCAGTGAAAGTAACACATATTTTATTCATGATACCAAAAGCAAAATTATGGGAAAAAAAGTATAAACAGAGCTACCTATAAAAAATTTCAACTTCTAAAGCACTGTATCAGTTTTTAAAAGAAAACAATAACATCTTTCTTTACTAATACCTTTAACCTTACCTGTCTCCAAACATGCTTAAATAAATGTAGCAAAAGACAGCTTAGCCACAAAAAGTGGTAAGGAAAGTGTCCCACAAAAGAAGTAGAGGACTGAATGAGGATGAAAAGCGGGAACAGGGAAATCTCACAAGTCATCTTCATAAAAACAACTGTGTTTATCTTCAATAAACAAGAGCATTTCCAATTATTTTTAAATAAATGCTAACAGTGAAAATTAACAATTAGATCATAAAAATACTATTATGCAATAAATTCTTGCACATGTATTTTGCTTTACAAATAGAAACATACTTTTTATCTGACACAAAACTTTTCATTCATACTCGAGTGACAGCCACACCTACTGGGACAGCCTCCTATTTATTCAAGAAGTATTTCTGAGAGCCCACAGATTCTGGGACAGAATCTGTGACAGACGCTCCTATCAAAAGAAATATAAATAACTACCTTTAATGTATTTTTTAGTAAGGTTATGTTAGGCATATTTGATTTCTTAAAAAGAATCCCAAATATACTAATATGATATATAATAGAAACAACATTTCCTGAGATGGGCATGCAATGTGTAGATATATTCATTGTGAACAAGAGGTCAGAAGCCCAGAAAAATAGCAACCTGGCACCAAGAATCAGCAGGTTGATACAAAAGAACGAGATCATGTCCTTTGCAGGGACATGGAAAGAGCTGGAGACCATTAATTCCTTAGCAAAGTAACACAGGAACAGAAAACCAAATACCACATGTTCTCACTTAGAAATGGAAGCTAAATGATGAGAGCACATGGATACAAGGAGGAGAACAACAGACACTGGGGCCTTTGGGAAGGTGGAGGGTGGGAGGAGGGAGTGGATCAGGAAAAACAACTAATGGGTACCAGGCTTAATACCTGAATAATGAAACAATCTGTACAACAAACCCCCATGACATAAGTTTATCTATGTAACAATCCCACACTTGTACTCCTGAACTTAAAATAAAAGTTAAAAAAATAAAAATAAAGTGCTTTGGAATAAATTTAACCAAGGGGTTGAAAAGTCTGTACACTGAAGCTATAAAACACTGACAAAATAAATTGAAGAATACATAAATTAATGGAAAGAGAGCCTGTGTTCATGTATTGGAAGAATTAATATTGTTAAAATGTTCATACTATTCAAAGCAATTTGAAAATTCCGTCAATCCCTATCAAAATTACAATGTCATTTTTCACAGAAATAGAAAAAAAGTCATGAAATTTATATGAAACCACAAAAGACCTGCAATAGCCAAAGCAATTTCAAGAAAGAAGAATAAATATTGACACATCATACTACCTGGCTTTAAATTATATTACAAAGCTATAGTAATCAAAACAATATGGTGCTGGCATAAAAACAGACACATATATCAACAGAATAGAGAGCCTGAAATAAACCCACACATACACAGTCAAGTAATATTTGACAAGGATGCTTAGCATACAAAATTGGGAAAGGATGATCTCTTCAATAAATGATGTTGGGAAAGCTGGATAGCTACATATTCTAAAGTTCTTTATAAGAATTTTGAAGACTTTATGAATTTAGAAAGTTAAATGAACAATGTTTGTGCTTAAAAAAAAGAATTAACAGGTTGAACAGTCACAAGAAAAACAAGACAGCACAACCAGGAAAGGAAATTTTCCTCTCAAGGAGCAACATCATGCTGAACAGAAACAGAGCAAACTATTTTAATAAATATGAAGATAACATTATACTCTATTATAGATAGCATTATACTCTATTATAGATAGCATTATAATTATGGCAATTTTTTTAATGCTTTAGGCTTTTACTCTTTTGCATATTCTTCCAATGCTCTAATATTAGAAAGTTGAGTCAAACACAAATCAGTTGAAAACCATTGCAGTCTCTGAGTAAGGTATTTGTATTTCTTCAGTATCCACTTATAACTTAACGAATAATCTCAATGAATGTGACTAAACTCTGAAGATGTCTGACTCTCCTCAGCTGGATAAATATGACCACTCCCTCTTTACACCCTTCAAACTTCTTTCATAGCACATAACATTTTATTGTACTTCTTTATAAATCTGTCTCATTTGCCATGACATACAATCTGGAGGGGAAGGACCTTGTCTTGTTCAATTTGGTACCCATCACATATGGCACTTATTGAATTTCTTATGTAATAAGTAACAAATTTGTATTTGAGTTTTATTTTAGGGAATCAGAGTCAGAAAAGGAAATAAAATCAGGAGTATTATCAATACTTTGTGTCAGAAAACTTAGGATTTGATTTTCAAATGTGATATTTATTATTAGTATTGCTGCGATTCTTTTGCTAAAACTGCAAAGCCTATACCTTTAAATTCTACCTATATAATTACCTCTCAGCATGATACAGAACAAGCCACTCAACCTCTCTGTTCTTCAGTAGTAAAAATTATTTTAATTTACGTTACATGAAGGATGGGAGAACTCAGCTATGAAACAAATTATAATATAAAAGTGCTATATGAAGATTAATGGAGAGGACTATGACTTATAAAAATGGTTATAATAAAATAACTCTAGATTCCATAGCAACTTGTATCAGAAAGGGACTACAGAAACAACTTTGAAGTTATCTCAATTACTATTTATCCAAACTGCATTTCATTCAGATCCCAGTTGATGTTTACTCTTTAGTCCCTGAATATGTTTCTGAGATGACTTATCTAATATGACTTATATTGTAATAATTAATATATTATTGAATTTATAAAGCTTATTATTCATTTTTAAATACACAACTCTGGAACAAGATCATAATTCTTATAAGTCAAAGAAGGGATATTAAAGAGAGAGATATTCGGAGAACTACAAAAGTCAAGGGTCTGTGGGTTCCCAAGTTTCCTTTGACTCAAGACCTTTATTGGCCCCATCTTTTTATTTTGATAAATATCAGGCTTACATAAAATTAGTAAAAAAAAAAAAAAAAAAAAAAAAAAAAAAAAAAAAAAAA
>NW_016107429.1:4832423-4834342 GCF_001604975.1 Cebus imitator | reverse complement strand
AAAAAAAAAAAAGTACAATGAATACCACATACCCTTCAGCTGTATTCACCAACTGTTAGCATTTTGCCATATATGTTATAGTCTAAACACACACATACAAACACATGTACTTTTTTTGCTGAACTGCTTATAAGTAAGCTGCACATAACAAAATAGTCACCTCTAACTACTAAATATACAGCTTATATCTCCTAAGAAGTGGGAAACAAGGCCATTGTTCTACATAGTCACACTATCATGATCACACTCAAGAAACAATCCAGTGTTTCTCAAATTATCTGTGGAGGGGAATCAGTATTTGTCATCTCCAATCAACTGAGAAACTTTTGTAAAATAAAATAAAAAAGAATTACTAAGAAAATGAGCAGTATGCCACAACAATGTCAACAGAAATTTCTACTTGTTTACTCTTAATTTATGTATTTAACTCCTTGTTGACCAATAAAACCAATTTAAGAAATTTAAAAGCCAATTGGCACTGTCTTAAGGGCCATACTTGTAGTACCACAAGTATGACACTGAGTAAATATTCAGGTGACCACCAATTACCCTATCAATTACATTTTTAATGTGACCCAAGCAAGAATTATGCCTCTTTATACTCTCATAATTTAAGAAAGTGATTCTCTCTCTCTCACTCTCTCTCTCTCTGACATTTATAACACTAACTCTTTGAAGATTCCAGATTCCATTTGTAGAATGCCCCAATAGATGATTTTGTTTGATGTTACCTCATGATTAATTTTACTTTAAACACCTCAGGCCTGAATACTACAATAGGTATTTCTTCACACCTGCTGCTGCATGACATTAGATGGTAAATGACGTTAGTTTGTTCTATTATTAGTAATGCTAGCAGTATCTGTCAGATTTTATTATGTACATAGCTATTTCCTTTTGTAATTCATAAATAATCTGTTTGCTGACATGTTGACATGGTGTGAATATCTCATTCTTCAGCAACATTTCATGCAATGCTTTTAGTATCTATTTGTACGTTTTGCCCAAAATAGTTATTATATTTTAGGTAAAAAAAAAAATGATTATTTCTAACTCTTTTTCAAAAAAAATTATTAGCTGGTGAGTTCTCCTTTATCCCTCCATCTCTTTATTTTGGGGAAAGTTAGCTCAGTTGGCTCATGAATTATTTTATTCTTTTTCATTTAAATATTTATAATTCATTATTCTCATGATCTATTTTGAAGTTCAAAGTGTTTGAAATTTGGCCAATAAGAATTTCTTCAGACCAGCTATTATGTAGTTGTGATGTCTTCATAAATTTCAACTGCTCCCTACTTTCTGATACAATGTGTTTACCACATACTTTCCTTGCCCCAAACAAAGTAAATCATTTATCCAGTGATCCTTGGTTCCTTTGAGTAGGCAATGGTATTTAGACACCAAGATTTAAGTGCTAGGGGTAATCATTACTATTGCATATTATATTTTTCAGTTTGTAATTTTTTAATTCTCCCCTTAACATCTCAACCAGTACAAAAACATTGCTTCATCCTTGGAAATATTTACTATGAACTCTATTAGAAAACATTACTAGTGAGAATTGTTGAATTAAAATTTCATATCTATTTAAACATTTAAACTCTTAAATGACTACAGCTATATTGTCATCTTTTAGGGATGAAGTTTGTTATGCATAAATATATACAATCTTATTTAAATCTTTTCAAAAGTGATATTTTTACATTTTCCAAATCTCCCCAATAAGATGTTATAAATCTTTCCTTACAATCCTAATAGCATGTTGTTTCTTAATATCCCATGGTACATGGTGTCTTATGCTATGAATATTTCTGGCTATTGCTCATTTTATCTCTATGGTGACTGAGTTTAGTATCTGAAGTCAGAAGACTTGGATTTGAATCTCAGATCCAATACTTAATTAAATTTTCTCCTTTGAA
>NW_016107429.1:4821646-4832377 GCF_001604975.1 Cebus imitator | reverse complement strand
TTTTGAGACAGAGTTTTGCTCTTGTTGCCTAGGCTGGAGTGCAATATGGCGTGATCTCAGCTCACTGCAAACTCTGTCTCCCGGAGTCAAGTGATTCTCCTGCCTCAGCCTCTGGAGTAACTGGGATTACAGGTGTACACCACCACGCCCAGCTAATTTTGTATTTTTAGTAGAGACGGGGTTTCTCCATGTTGGTCAGGCTGGTCTTGAACTCCTGATCTCAGGTGATCCACCCACCTCGGCCTCCCAAACTGCTAGGATTACAGGTGTGAGCCACCGCAGCTGGCCCAAAGTGTAAATTTTCTATGTGGATATAGAAGTAATATGATCTCTTTATTAGTAGTAGCATTTATAACACTGATAAATGTCTGAGATCATGAGAATACAGGATTCAATCAAGGTCAAAGGTTTTTTGCAGAAGGCAGGAAATATATTTACATATTGTGGAATACCTGTCATGGTAAGACCTTTAGACGTACTCATAAAGATATTTAAATATTGTAAAATATCTTTTAAAATGCAAAATCAAAAAAGAAAAAAAAATCCATTTGAGAAAACTGGCAGACTTCCATGATGTCATGAAGACAGAGCTAAACTGGAGATTTGTGTGTTACTTGACCTCTGGACTCTTAAAATTATAAAAGCCAGAATGTAATTTCTATTAATAAAAATATAGAGTTCTATTAGGGAAGTTAGTCAGCACAAAGAAGGCCCTCGACATCTGGAACTCCATATCACACAGTAAACCAAATTATCAGATGGTACAAAATTTCAGGTATTCAGATTATTTTCTTCCTAGTTGTAAATATTTTTCAAAGGGATAAATTTGTTACTAAATATGCCATGTTTAAAATTAAACACAGTCAAGGCTTCTTATTTCAGCTGCAGCATGTTAAGAGCTACAAAGTTGTCACTCCCACCCTTACAATGAAAAAATCTGAATCAACTGCAAGCAATTACTTTTCTTGGACCCATCAGAGGACTGAGGTTACTAAGCAAATTGCCACCCTGAAATCTGGAGAAACAGGTGTATCCCAAAAAGATACATCAACCAAAATCTTTGCATAGTGAGCAGAGCCAATGGAACATAAACTGGTAGGAACTGTTGAAGGGTAATTTCAACAAACTTCTGGAGGCTTCATGTGGAATAGAATGAGAGTGAAATACTTTCGGTGACCACACTCACAGGGGTTCATCACACTTTCATGGAATCTACCTCCTGGAAGCTAACCTTCACATTCTCAAGCTGGAGAGCTAAGAAAGATCCCCTTGAGGCTCTGGCAGGCAGAAGGAAAGAGTAGCATTGTACCACACGTCCAAAACTTTTTCTGTAAAAAAAGGCATACTCTCCAGCAAAATAGCTTTCCTAAAGCACACTTCTGAAATGTTCCCGTCTAGGGGAATGGAATTCTTCCACATATCATCGCCTCTCAGCCAACCTAAGACGTAAGTCCTATAAAGATTAAGATTTAATCAGCTTATCCTAAGCAGGCAAAAAAGAAATAACAAAAATTGGAACAGAAATCAATGAAATTGGAAACAGGAAACCAGTTGAGAAAATCAATAAAACCAAAAGCTATTCTTTGGAAAGATCAGTAACATTGATAAACCATTAGTCATGCTAACCGAGAAAGTAGAGAGAAGACACAAATTAGCAATATCAGAAATTAAGTTAAGTTAAATAGATAATAGGAGAACACTATGAACAAATCTAGGGCCATAAATTATACTTACATCAGTAACTTAGATCAAATGTTCCAATTCCTTGAAAGACACAAACTGTCAGAAGTCACACAAGAAGAAATGAGTAACCTGAAGTCCTATATCCATTAAAGAAATTGAATCAATAATTAATGGCATCACAAGAAAAAAAGGCATCAAGCCCATATGGTTTCACTCACTATCAAACATTTCTTGAAGAAATTGTACCAAGTCTCGTTCAGAAAATAGAAGCAGTGTAAGTACTCCTTAACTCATTCTATAAGGCCAGCATTACTTTAAAATAAAATCAGATAAAAACATTACAAGAAAATAAGATTACAAACTAGTATTTCTCTGAATATTAACAGAAAAACCTGCAAGAAAACATAAACAAATCAAATCCAACAGTGTATTAAAAATTATATGCCATGACCAAGTGGAATGTACTCCAGGTAGGCAAGGCTGGTTCAACATTCGAAAACCAATCAATGTAATCCAACACATTATCAGGATAAAATAGAAAAATCATATGATCATATCAATTTGTACAGGAAAAATGGAAATGTCCTCAACTTGGTAAAGACTATTTACAAAACTCCCAGTGCTAATACAATTCTTAATTTTAAGAAACTGGACATCTTTCTCCTAAGAAAGGGTACAAGGTCAAGATATCCACTCTCGTTTCTATTTAATATTATATTTGAATTCCTAGTTGGGGGAATAAAACAAAACAAAACAAAAATAAAATGCATACATATTTAAGAGGAAGGAATAAAACTGTCTATTGAGAGGTCACAGGTGAAGCATACATTTAAGTCTAAGAAAGTGCCAGACCAATTTCCAGGGTGCTGTACCATTTTACAATCACAGCAACAATGTAGGAAACTATGTTACTCCATATGCTCATCAGCATTTGGAATTATTATTATTATTACTATTGGCCATTTTAATAAGTGTGCAGGGTATCTCCTAATGGCTTTAATTTGTATTTCTTTGACTGTTAAACATATTTTCATGTGCTTACCTACTGTGATATTGTGCTGGCCTAGAGCCAGAACCAGAGCAAAACTATTTTATAAAATGCAAAACTGTTTTTAGATAAGTTGAAATGGCTGCCCCATTCTCCTCACAATAACTACTGTCCTTGGCCTCTGTAAATAGAACTGCCAGTTTGTTCTTCAAAACTATGTAAAGCTGCTTACCTTTTCTTATCAGTAACTGCTCTCTGTGGCCCTAATGTGACAGGCAAGCAGTCCTAACCCATGCCATCTTGGCTCCTGCGACTTGTAATAAGTAACTAAGGTCTGTGATTTCCACCTTAACCAGATAATGTGTAAACAAATGTTTATCTTGACTTCTGTAAACCACTTAAGTAACAAACGGAATGACAAAAGTCCCCATCCCTTGGAATGTCCGGAGACCCCCACCTTCATCTCTGCCCAGGAGGTAATTTACAGAATCCACTAGCCCTCGGAATGTCTGAAGCCTTTTCATCCCCATCCCTGCCCCTCACCCCCACTCCCAAGGTGATTTTTCGGGTATAAAAAATCGTGGCACCCTCCTGTTGCCACCACAGGTTGGAGAGACGTGAGTCCTCTGTGGTCACCGGCATAAATAAATGACCCTGCAATCTGGCATACTTTTGTCTTGTGGTAACTTTCTACGCTCCAGTCAAATACAACACTACCATCTAGATGTCTACTTTGGTGCAATGTCCAAGTCTTTTATTCATTTTCTAATTAGATTGTCTGGTTTTTAAATTAAGTTTGAGTTTGAAGAATTTTTTAATATATTCTGAAAATGAGTTATTCACCAGATATATGATTTGTAAAATATTTTCTCCCAGTTGGTGGCTTTTCTTTTACTGCCTTAACAAGGACTTTCATAGAGCAAAGGTTTTTAATTTTGAGAAGTCCAACCTATGGATTTTTTTTTATGGATTGTGCCTTTGGTGTCATGTTGAAAAACTTGTCACCTAACATTAAGTCAGAAGATTTTCTATTATATTCTCTCCTAAGAGTTTTGTAGTTTTATGTTTTACATTTAGGTCATAAGAATCCATTTTGAGTTGTTTTGTATGTGAGATTTAGGCCAAGTTTCTTTTTTGGGGGGGCTATTGATATCAAACTGTTCCAACACCATTTGTTAAAAAGTATCTTTTTCCATTTGTCAAAAACTGTTAACTTTAGTATGTAAATTTAATAAGCTTTCAATTTAAAATCACAAGTCCGAAGCCATTATGTGGCATAGTTTCACCTTACTTAAATGTTTAGTTTTTTATATTTATAATTTTTTGAGTACTTTGACAAAAAGTAATTAAAGTAATTTAAAAGGAAATAGATCACATCAAATGTATAAATACTGTTTAAAATGTTGAAAATTGATTAAATGTGCAGATGAGACCAAACACTGTTAAATGGCTCTTGAAAATTGCTAAAATTTTCTAGACATATTAACAGAATAAATTTCATAAACTATAGTTTCATACTTAAAGATGAAATCGTCCTTTTGAATGTATGAGCCTGACAAACAGAACACTAATTTGTAAAAAACAAAGTAATCCCTGTTAGAATAGCTAAAATAAAAAAATAATGAAATTACCAAATTTGGGCAACAATGTAGAGAAACTGAATCCTTCACACATTGCTGTTGGGAATTAAAATGATACAATTACTCTGGAAAACAGTTGGCAGAGTTTTACAAAACTAAACATGACTTATCACATGGCCCAGCAATTCTACCCTTGGGCATATATTGAAGAGAAATGTAAACTTAAGTTTACATAAAAACTTGCACATAAATGCTCATAGCAGGTTTATTTTTAATGGCCAAAAAGTAGAAACAGTACAAATGTCCCCTAAGACCAGGCGCTGTTGTGGCTCACGCTTGTAATCCCAGCACTTTGGGAGGCCAAGATGGGTGGATCACCTGAGGTCAGGAGTTCAAGAACAGCCTGACCAACATGGAGAAACACCATCTCTACTAAAAATACAAAAAATTAGCCAGGTGTGGTGGTACATGCCTGTAATCCCAGCTACTCGGGAGCTGAGGCCACTTAACCACTTAAACCCAGGAGGCAGAGGTTGCAATGAGCCAAGATCACACCATTGCACTCCAGCCAGGGCAACAAGAGCCAGACTCTGTCTCAAAAAAAAAAAAAAAGGTAAATGGTTAAACAAGTTGTGGAATGTCTGTACCATAGAATAATACTCAACAGGAAAAAAGAATGAAGTATTGATAGATGCAACAACTTGGATTAATCTTAGGGAATTATACTGAGTGAAAAAAGCCAATCCTAAATGATTATATATTATCAGGTTTCATTCATATTATACCACTGAAAATTATAGAGGTGGAGAACATATTAGTGGTTGCCAGGAGATAGGGTCTACCAAAAGCCAGATGAAAAGGAAGATGGTGTAGCTAAAGGTAGTATGATGAATCTTCAGAGCTACGAAACTGTTGGTATTTTGACTGCAGTGTTGGTCACATGAATCTACAATGTGATAAAATTGCATAGAATTAAATAAACACACATGCAAATGGAGAAAATGTAAAACTGGCAATGTTTGAATAAGATTGATGGACTGCATTAACATCAATATCCCCATTATCTTACTGTACTCTAGATTTGTAAGATGTTGGATTCCATTAGGAGAGCCAGGTGAAGTGCACAGACCCTCTCTGTATTATTCCTTACATCTGTACGTGAATCTACAATCACATTTTTAAAACATAATAAAAAGAGAAGTAAATCCCAAATAGTCCCTTCTATGCACAAAGAACAAAAAGCAAAACCCTTAAGGGCATCAAAAAAAAAAAAAAAAAGCTGATACTAGCATAAAGATATACAGAAATTGCTCAGAACAATAAATGAACATATAGTATGCATTTAATGAATTGTATCTACTGCTACTGCTATCACAATGATTAATACTTCTATAATTATTATCCTTAATTTAACATTTAAACTTGCATTTGTTCTCATGCCTGATACTCTTTCTTCAAATAACTCATCTGATTTGGGTATCTGAGAATTTTACCATAAGAAACATCACTTCCTTGACAAATTATCTCAACAAACCGTCATTCCACTTTTCCTTCCTTCTTCTCTTTCCCTTTACCAGGATTTATTTTTCTTCTTGGCACTTATAAGCAAACAAAATATTGCATATTTCTGTGTTTCCTTGTTGACTCTTGATTCCCTCTCTAAAAGCCAAGCTCTATGAGAACAGGACTTTAACTACTTCTGTCCACTGTTACTTCCCTATTTCTTACATGATACAGACTCAAGAACAATTTATTAAGGAAACATTGTATTAATCTGAAGAGTGAATGTGGATGTTAAAGCTAACAATGCAAAATTAACTTTTTCTTATGTTTTAAGCAACAACTTCTGATATGTGAGAAAAATGCTAGAAGTTATCTTCAAAAATCCCTTTGCAAATTTTTTTTAATAAAATACTCATAAAACTATTTTGAAAAGAATCTTTTATGCACTTCAATGGGGAAAAAAGATCAAGGAAATGTTGTGTTCTTCTAGAGTTTGACACTCTTCTCCTTATGCCTTATTCATGAGTTCGAATTGAAAGTCTGCTCTCTTTTGGAACCCGCTCTCTTAATTTCACTTCTTTGCTTCCACTAGCTATTCAAGTTAACTGGTTCTTAGAGTTCCACCTCTTAGGGTGGAAGCTCAGTTGCCTCAGACCAAATATACATTTTGCCTTCAGGTTCCATATAAAGTCTCTTACTTGAAGTTTCTTTTTGCTTCTTTATGCAGGAACTTTGAAATTCATCAAGCTACAGAAGTATAAGCTCCCCTACCTTTTCCTCCCAGGATATCCACAAGTCTTTTTAGGTTCCCTGGAAAGAAGAAATGGTATTTTAAAAATATCTGCTGTGGACCACAACTGTTTCAGTGGGGAGACAAACTGACTTTGCCTGTCTCAGTTCTTAAAGGAACATCTTTTCTACCCAGGTCCACCGTGAAGTGGTTTATAGCAACTCTCCCAATGAATCCATGTGGCTTACTCTTCATTAAAAGGATGAGTAAGTAGGGAAAAAACTATCATGAGATCTATGGAGGAAGACAAATAGCTACCATATATTGAGTATTCTGAAAATTTTATATGTTTCAGGATATTAGACTGGGGCACGAAAAGATAGCTATCAGATAGCAAAGTGAAGGTAAAATAATTCCCATATCAATATCATTATCTTACTGTACTCTACAGTAAGATAAAGGGATAGAGGAGAATTACAACAGAAAGATGTAGCAATAGAGAGGTACTGTAAATAGCTGTTAACCTAGAAAGAAATCACTGCAACCACAGAACTGAGACACATCCTTTAGGGCAGGGGTCCCCAACCCCCGGGGACAGGGACTGGTACTGATCTGTGGCCTGGCCTGTTGGGAACAGGCCCACACAGCAGGAGGTGAGCAGTGAGCAAGCAAAGCTGAGCTCTGACTTTTATGAGATCAGCAGTGGCATTAGATTTTTACAGGAGTGTGAACCTTACTCTGAAGCAGACATGTGAGAGATCTAGGTTGCACACTCCTTATGAGAATCTAGTGGTGATTCTGAGGTGGAACAATATTATACTGAAATCATTCCCCCAGCCCCCAGTCCGCGGAAAACCTGTCTTCACGAAACTGGTCCCTGGTGCCAAAAAGGATGGGGACTGCTGCTTTAGGAAACTAGAAAAGAGGAGCCAGCCTGAAGCACTCATTAAATACACAAGAAAGGAAACACAGCTTCGAAAATCTGCAAATGTAACCACCTGAGGCGGTTTTCCTGCCCACTGCACAAAGACAGACCTCGGCATTGTAGTGGAGAAAGAGTTTAATAGGTATGAGGCTAGCCACACCTCATGGGAGGTGGAGGTAGTACTCAAATCATTCTTGCCCAAAGCTCCTAGAAGTTTTTCAAAGGTAGTTTGGAGGAAGGGGTGGGAGGGGCCAGGTGACGGGGGCCTGCTGTTGATTGGTTGGGGCAAAGATGAAATCCTAGGGGTTTGATACTGTCCTCCTATAGGCTGAATCACTTCTGGATGGGGCCACAGGAGCAGGGTTGGTGGGTCCAGATGGATCCATGGGTGTCAGATGTTACAATACTTGAAAGGATATCTCACAAGGCCAGTCAATCCTAGGTTCTACAGTAGTGGTATCTGCAGGAGGTTGTCTATGCTATGACGTCTGTAATAATAGCTGACAATCATTATGTCTGTGCTATAGCAGGCCGCAGGTGCTTCTCCTCCCCCGAGGCCTGATGAACTTGCATTAGCTTTGCAAAAGCGGTGGAGTTTGGGCAAAGCCTATTATCTTTTAAACTATAGCCAAAATGTCTTCCGAAGTTAGCTTGGCCCAATAACCCAGGAATAGTTAAGAGAAAGACAAGATTGTTGGGGCTGGCGAATATCCAAGCTACCCGTGGCAAATCCATACGGGTCTGCAGCAACCTCAATTCTTGCCTCCTCCGAAGAAAGAATTTGATGGAGGGGCATAAGGTAGAAAAAGAGACCAAGGCAAATCTCAGAGCAGGAGTGGAAGTTTATTAAAAATATTTACAGCAGGAAAGAAAATAAAGTACGCTTGGAAGAGACCCAAGTGGGCACTTTGGAGGTCAAGTGTTCTGTATAACCTCGATCCTAGGACTTTATATGCTGGCCCTCTCCCATAGTCTTGTACCCCTTTCCCTTCATTCTTCCTTTAGGGTGGGGCTCCCACATGTGCAGTGTCCTCCTGGGCTTGGGAGGTGAACATGTGCAGTGTGTTTAGGAAGTTGTGCACATGAACATCTGAAGCTTTCTTCCCTTTTCTGGTGAAATGCCCAGAGAAGGTCATACTCCACCATTCTGTCTCTTAATGCTCATGCTCAAGCCCACTTGTCTAATTCCTGAGATTTTATTGGAAGCTGCCAATTATCAATTTCAAGTGTTTTTATATATTGGGAAATTGCCTCTCTCTGGCATCTGTGACAAACTATTATTTTAGTGTGACAGCTGCTGGACCAACACCTGATGGTCGCCTGACATGCCTGGTGGGTGGGGGCAATCCCCTCTTCAATCATGCCTGACTACCTATGCATTGTAACAAGATAGGGGGTGGGTTAAGGCAGATCTCTTTCACTGTCATAATTGTCTCACCAATACAATGTTTGCAAATGTGGTTTTATGAAGGTCAGTGATCTAAGTCACAAAACCAAGCAATAATGTCCCATCTGATTAATGTCTTTTCTACTTAAATTCAGAGTGAAAGAATAGCAAGTTAGTGTGGGTGGAAGAACCTGCCTTTCCCATTATAGGTCTCCAGGTTGAAGCAGGTCCAAGCTAAAGGAGGAAAAAACTCAAAGTATAAAAGTTAGAAGTTTCAATTACTAACAGTACTAGGCACTCTAATTATTTAATTGAAATAAGGTTTGCAACTTATTTTTCTGCATGGCTGTGTCCTATCTAAGAGTCTGCATAATTATTTTGGGCCTGCTAGAGGTTTCTTCTAGGGCAAAAGATTACCCTGCCTGACTGTGGGAGACAAGAAAATAAAGTTCCATTTTGATAAAAATCCATGCATCACACCTATTCAGCATGCTGGTTACACATACATGATATCCTTCGCTCCTCACACCATCTTTGAAAGTTAGCATACAATTTGTGGTATTGTCTGAGGACACATGCTCAGAAAAGCCCTGGGCTTGGTTTAAGGGTCTTCTCTTACTGTCTTGGAATTTTTAATACTTTGGAAAAAGTAACCCACAATTTAGTTTTGCACTGAGTCCTGCATATTGTACAGCTGGTCTTGCAAAGGACTTCTACAGTGCTAGCAGTGTTCAACTTTTCAACCTACATTGTAATTATATGGGTGTTGAGTTTTAACAATGTGTTATACCAGACATATATTTTATGCAATTTTCTGCATATATTTAATATTATACAATCTTGAAAAGTTAAAAATACTTTCCCAGAAATAAATTTGCTCCAGGAAACAGGGGGAAAAAATTAATTTCTGGCCTGGTACGGTGACTCATGCCTCTAATCCCAGCACTTTGGGAGGCCGAGGCGGGCAGATCTTTTGAGGTCAGGAGTTCGAGACCAGCTTGGCCAACATGGTGAAATCCCGTCTCTACTAAAAATACAAAAATTGGCCAGCTATGCTGGCACACGCCTGTAATCCCAGCTACTCAGGAGGATGAGGCAGGAGAATTGCTTCAACCCAGGAGGGAGAGGTTGCAGTGAGCTGAGATCACCCCATTGCACTCCAGCCTGAGAGACAGAGCAAGACTCGGACTCAAAAAATTAAAAAAAAAAAAATTTCTGACTCAAATTCTTAATGAGATATAAAGCCAGGCTTTTAGCAAATAGAAAAAAATAAGAAGAGCTCAAATCAGTGTTCTTTTTTTTTTAATTTAGAAGTTGAAATAAATTCTGCATTGCAGCACAAAACGACAGACATGACATGGCAGAACAATACAATTTCAAAAGTAAAATGATAACCTGAGATGTAATCCTACAATTTAGAATGAAGACGTACAAAGGTGAGAGAAGATAATAGATATAAAGGGTAAATGACAGACAGTCAACTTACAAGTAATGGTCAACTCCGAAGGAGGAGAAAAATGGATCAAAAGTCAATTTTAAAAAAGATTTTGACAGATTAGAAAAAGGACCTGAAACTAATGGAAACTAAGATGTCTCACTGTGTTCATGGCAAATTTAATAACCAATGTGTTTTCCATTAATTTTGAATTTGATTTCCAACAAAATCAAAGTGATTCTGAAACCTAAACTAATAAACAAGTAATCCTCCAAAAATTAACTTAAAATCAGGGAGAATTCAATTTTTTTGCTCTTTTGTCTGCTATAAACAATATAAAAATGTGTTTTGAGTTTTGGCAGTGAAAATTGAAGAAGGTGATGACACAAAAATATAGTCACCAGTCAATTTAGCACTCACGTTTTAGAGCAGAATGGCAGAGCTTCAAAGTTTCAGAAAAAAAAACTTTTCAAAATTGATATAAAGTTGTCATAACTTAT
>NW_016107429.1:4813614-4821179 GCF_001604975.1 Cebus imitator | reverse complement strand
AAAAAAAAAAAAAAAAACTAGCTGTAAATACAGAAACAAGCAAGAAAAATCTTCAAAAATCACTAGCATTGGGAGAAAGATTGACACTGCTAGGGTTCAATAATTGGTGTAACTATGGTAACTAACATAGGATGTGAATGACAAAAATATGCTTTGTAAAAAGAATACTTAAAAAAAATAATAGCAGAGTTTTCAACCCCAGATTAAAAATATATTGGATAAGGAGGAAAAAAAAGGACAAAAATATTATGCTTATATTTCCATGAAATGGAGTTCGAAGTTGGCATTTTTTGTTTTTATAACAGCATAACATATACAAATTAATTTATGAAAATTGCTAAAGTTGCCAATAATCACATTAAAATCAAATTATCCGTCTTCCAAATTATTAAAATGACAAGAACGTACTGTTGGGGTTCAGAAAATAATATCCCCAAATCTGTCATTTTGACATGCTGAACTAAAGCAGGAGCCTCAAGGTCTCTCTGACCTTCTCCTTCTTCCCTCCCGTCTCTCAATCTTCTGTCTCTTCCAAAACATAGGATGAGACTGTTCTCTGAAGTGCCCTTATCTACCTAGAAACTGGACCTGCCAAAGAGGAACACAATTGCCTTCGATCCCTTCCCTAAAATTTCATTAACCAGAGAAGATTAAAAGTCATATCACAGAGACTGAAAATTAAACACAACACCTACAGCCCAAATAAGCTTTGTCCCAAGCTATTGTTTGTTCTCTGGTCCCATTCAGTTTACAAAGAGACTCATTTATAAGCCAATTTCTGCCCATTCATCTCTCCTGAAATCATTTACTGTCTCTTAAAATTGCCTACAGCCACCACTTCCCTCTCCCCTACGAAGAGGGTATAGGGTATTTACGCTTCAATCGTCTGGCCCTCCTCTAACTCTTCTAATTTTTGGTTCGCTATCGTGCTTATATACATTAATACATTTGTTATGCTTTTCTCTTGTTAACCTTTCTTTTGTTATAGAGATAGCAATTGTGACTCTTATGATGAGGAGGAAAGGGATCATCCCTTTCTGTTCCTTCCACACAAAACATTTTCTATGCAACAGAACACAGCAAAAGAAACAGCTTCACTAAAAGAGGCATAAAATTAACACAAGTCAGGCCTAGAAAAAGAATGAAAATCAATTACAATAAAGTTAAATTCAATATTAATCATATGGTTCAAATGAAAATACCCCCAAGCCTTGGAATAGTATTAAATGACTATTATTTCAGAGGAAATACAGTATATAATACAGGACTACACAGAAATTTTTAAAACTGTAATAGTACAGCTCAATCTTCTAGATAAATATGGACACTCAAACTGGAAATAAAGTAACAGGGAACAAAGGAGAGACAAATCTTCCTAGCCCCAGAGGTGCATTTCCTTTCCCTTTTGATAATTTAGCAGAGAGCAGACTCAGGAGACTTGAGTTGTTGAAGGGAAGAACAGGCTGATACCCACCACTGTGTCTCCAGGGGTCCCCGTTTCAAAAAGGCTCCTTCCAGACCAGGGAACTTCCACTCTTGTTTCTGGCCCTCTGCATAAATACAGAGGGCAAGATGCTTCCCTCTGACACATGAGTCTCTGTGCACCAGGAGCCATCCTTGCTCCCTAAGTTGTGGGTCAATAAGATTTGGAGCAACATGCCTGTGCTCCATTTTTCTCTGCTAGTAAATTTCCTCCCCAAAACCCGTGTTAAATCTAGTCTGCTTTGCTAGTGACGTTGCCCATGATTGCTTTGCACAACAGGAATAGAAGCCAACAATTTGTTATGCCAAATGGTATTCATCTGAAGAATGAAAAGTGGATTACATTTATAAAATTGATTAACATCATACGTCACATAAAAAGGATAAATAAGAAAAATTATATTATCCCTTTAATGGGGTGGTAAAAAGCATTTGATAAAATATTATGCCCATTTATATTTTAAAACCCTTTAAAAAGGACAAGAAAGATGGGCTCAGAGTTTATTTCAAATCAACATCCAGCATCATACTCAGTGGGGAATGTGCTACAGTCGCTTCCTTTAAATCACTAGCAAAGCAAATAAGATTTTTCTCTATTTGTAAACTAGTGATATTTACGAAATTCTGATCAGTTTCATAATTTATGAACCAAAAATAAGTGAAAACATAATAGAAAGAAACAGGAAATATATTTTAGTTGCAGAAGACAGAATGCAAAAGCTCTAGAAAAGCAATTGATTGAAAACTAGAATTCATAGAGGAGCTCATCAAAGTAGAAGAGTCAGAGATACATGTGAAAATATCTGTTTCAATTCTGCATGCCAAATTCAAGAATTCCCATTTAAAATAGCAACAAAAAATATATATATATAAATTATTCTAATGAAAAAAGTAAGAAACCAATAGGGACAAAACTGTAAACATTTATTTTATGTTTAAATCTAATATTCTCTCTATATATTTTCATTATTATTTTATATTTCTCAATAGTGTCAAGATTTTAAATCTGCTCACATTAATCTGTAGACTCAGTTTGATTAGAACAAAAATTGTAACGGAATCAGTTTTGAATATTGAGGAAATTAAACTTAATTTATAAGAATAATCAGGTAAGGCTGGGTATAGTGGCTGTCACCTATAATCCCAGCACTTTGGGAAGTTGAGGCAGGCAGATCACTTGAGGTCAGGAGTTTGAGACCAGCCTAATCGACATGGCAAAACCCTGTCTCTTCAAAAACACAAAAATTATCTAGGTGTGGTGGGGGGTACCGGTAATTCCAGCTACTGGGGAGGCTAAGGCAGAAGAATCACTTGAACCTGGTAAGTGGAGGTTGCAGTGGGCTGAGATCATGCCATTGCACTCCAGCCTGGGCAATAAGAGCAAAACTCCATCTCAAGAAAAAAAAAGAAAAGAATAACCAGATGAGAACATCTTCGAAATTTTTCAAAAGATAATAAGTAGCCAAACTGCCAGAGGCATTCCAACCAGAGCACCTTCATCTTGAACAGTGGTTGGGGAAAATAAGGCTGAGACCTTCTGGACTGCATTCCTAGAATGTTAGGCATTCTTAGTCACAGGATGAGATAGGAGGTCGGCACAAAATACAGAACATAAGTGCCCCACTGAAAAAACAGAATACAGTAAAGAAGCTGGCCAAAACCTGCCAAAACCAAAGCGGTGATGAAATCGACCTCTGGTGGTCCTCATATCTCATTATATGCTAATTATGGTGCATTAGCATACCAAAGGACATTCCCACCAGCACCGTGACAGTTTATAAATGCCATGGCAATATCCAGAAGTTAATATGGTCTAAAAAGGAGATGAACCTTCAGTTCTGGGAACTCCCCATCCCTTTCCTGGAAAACTCATGAATAATCCACAACTTGTTTAGCATATAGTGAAGAAATCGCCATAAAGACACTCAGTTGATCAGCCCATGCTGCTGTTCTGTTCTAGGGAGTAGCCATTCTTTTGTTTCTTTACTTCTCTAATAAATTGGCTTTCACATTACTCTGTGGACTCACCCAAATTCTTTCTTGCATGAGATCCAACAACCCTCTCATGGGGTATGGATCAGAGTCCCTTTCCAAACCAGAAGGTTTTCTTATCTCCTGCTCCTTTCTGGTAACAAAGCCATATATTTAAAATAAATTGCATAGGTACAATAATTAAAACATCGGCCTACTTGTCTACAAATAAACATACAGACCATTGCAACAATTCATGTGTCTGAAAAGAAATGATATTGTATTCATGATAAAAGAGGACTCACAGGCCAGGAGCAGTGGCTCATGCCTGTAATCCCAGCACTTTGGGAGGCCAAGGTAGATGAATCACTTAAGCTCAGGAATTTAAGACCAGCCTGGGCAACATGGTGAAACCGGTCTCTACAAAAAACACAAAAATTAGCCAGGCATGGTAATGTGTGGCTGTAGTCCCAAACACTCAGGAGGCTGAGGCAGGAGGATCGCCTGAGCCTAGGAGGTCAAGGCTGCAGTAAGCTGTGATTGTGCCGCTGTATTCTGTGATTGTGCCGCTGTATTCCAGCCTGATCACAGAGGGAGACCCTGCCCTCCTCCCAACAAAAAAAAAGACGCATCACAGACTAAAAAATAGTAAAAGGATCGTCTAATAAATGGCCTTAGTACAATCTGGCAAGGAGCAAAGGGAAGGGAGAAACCACGCACATTTCAGTTCATGCCATGTAACATATGTAATTCCTGAGGAATTAAAAACATAATTATTATTAAAGAAAATTAGAGAAAATGTATCTGATTATTTCTTTTGGAGGCTGAATTTCTAAGTAAAACAAACATATAAAAAAGAGAAAATAATCCTTTAATCAACTCCATAAAAACAAAAGCTCTTGAATGTGAAAAAGTTAATAGAAACTAAAGGTAAATAAAAGATTGGGTCCAAGTTCAACACAAAGTAAACAGAGGTAATATATTTATAAACATTCCTCTTCTAATTTGCATTTATTTGATAACTGCTGTGATTCAAGCACTGTCTCATATGTTTACTTAATAGTTATAATTCCACCCCGGTATGTTACCTGTTTATGTTATTTTATGTTATCTTACTATGTACCTGTTAAAGTCTCAATATTTTTCTAATCATTCCACATTTAGGAATAATATTTTAAATAGATAAGTAAAGCAAAAAATGCTTTCAGAGTACAAAATTAATTAGACAAACACCAAACACCACTAGTTATTAAAGAAGCATAAGTCAAAGGTACAATTTTAAAAAAAATTAAACTTTTAATCTAGTAAAATTAGCAAATTTTGGCCGGGCGCTGTGGCGCACACCCATAATCCCAGCACACTTTCGGAGGCCAAGGCGAGCAGAACACTAGTTCAGGAGATCAAGACGATCCTAGCTAACATGGTGAAACATCATCTCTATTAAAAATACAAACATTTAGCTGGACGTGGTGGCACGTACCTGTAGTCCCAGCTACTTGGGAATCTGAGGCAGGAGAATTGCTTGAACCCAGGAGGTGGAGGTTGCAGTGAGCTGAAATCGCACCACTGCACTCTAGCCTGGGTGACAGAGCGAGACTTCGTCTAAAAAAAAAAAAAAATAGCAAACTCTCATATATTTGGTAATAGGAGAAGTTGAAGTTACAATTATGGAGCAGCTCATAATTATAAGCAATGCATATAAGCTGTCAGAAAAATCTTGATGATAGTAAACCCATATGCTAAGAAACAAACAAACAACATTAAAATATTTGTTAAAGGCTATTTTTGAAAGCTTTAAAGTAGCCTGTATAACCAACAGCACAGAAATGGGAAAGCAAATTATGGCCCACATACAGGGAACTCAATGCTGCCATTAAAATGATGATCATGAAGATTACATAACAGCATGGAAATACTTATGATAATTCCATCATAAAAAACACAAAAGCAAAACATAAAACCATGTTCATGGTAGCAAAAGAATACAACTGGAAGGAAGTCCACTAAATCAATAACTTAGTATCTCTTTTAAACAGCTGTCGACAAAAAGAGTCAAACTGTAAAATATTTGAAGAGATTTCTGAGCCAAATATGAGTGACCAATGGCCCATGACACAGCCCCAGGAGATTCTGAGAACATTTGCTCATGCTGGCCAGGCTACAGCTTGGTTTATACGTTTTAGGGAGACATAGGACATCAATCAATACATGTAAGATGTACATTGGTCTGGCCCAGAAAAGCAGGACAACTGGAAGTGGGTGGGGCTTCCAGGTCACAGGCAGATTCAAAGATTTTCTGATTGGCAATTGATTGAAAGAGTCATACCTAAAGACCTGGAATCAATAGAAGGGAGTGTCTGGGTTAAGATAAGGGGATTTGGAGACCAAGGTTCTTATTAACAGATGAAACCGCCACATTGCCAACTTTAGAGAGAACAGACTGTAAATGTTTCTTATCAGACTTAAAGGGTCTGTTCAATCAGTCTCAAGGTCTCTGTTTTGATGCTAATGCTGGTCAGCTGTGCCTGAATTCCAACAGGAGGAGAGAATAAGGGGGAATGTCTGATCCTTCCCATTATGGCCTGAACTAGTTTTATGGGCTAACTTTGGAATGCCCTTGACAGAGGGGAGGGTTTATCAGTTGGCTAGGGGCTTAGAATTTTACTTTTGGTTCTCTTTTTTTTGAGACAGAGTCTTGCTATGTCACCCAGGCTGGAGTGCAGTAGCACAATCTCAGTTCACTGCAACCTCTGCCTCTCAGGTTCAAGCAATTCTCCTACCTCAGCCACCCAAGGGATTACAGGTGTGTACCACCATACCCAGCAACTTTTTGTATTTTTAGTAGAGACAGAGTTTCCCCATGGTGGCCAGGCTGGTCCTGAATTCTTGACCTCAGGTGATCTGCCCACCTCAGCCTGACAAAGTGCTCGGATTACAAGCATGAGCCACTACTCCCAGCTTACTTTTGGTTTTCACAACAGCAACATCATCCAATTCTTTTAAGTTGCAAACACACAGTCTCTACTCAGTAGTTAAAAGTATCCAGTTCCATATATTCCAACCCTCATTCCAATCTTAAGTCAAATATTCCAATTCAATGCTCCAATGTTCATTCAAAGAAAAACCCTTACTCCCTCACTCACTCCCCAGCTGGGGCTGGAACCTGGGGGCTGGGTAGGGACAAGGTTTTCTTTTTTCTCGTACTCCTCCTCCTCCCTAGATTACTAACTTGGGTCTTAGTGTTCTTGCTCTCTTGTTTGCCCCCTTACCCATTGGACAGGTCTCTTAAGCAGGATTTTAGTCAGCTCTTCTCTCCCATGGCATCCCATGCATGTGGTCCCTAAAAAATGCAAGTTCATTCTTTGCCCTGTAGGGATTTCAGTAATTAAAAATGACAACCTCTTCCTGTCTTGCTCTTGGGATTGAGTCATGAACTGAGGGAAGACACCTAGGGCACTCTGATCCAGCTGCTGGAAGCCCACTTATCCAGGCTAAAGGCAAGGAGGCAGAGGCATCCCTCCCCTCCCTAGGAAGATGAGAGTCTTCCAATCTGTTTCTCTCTCCAGAGAGGCCTCACAAGTCACTTGCTCTCTTCAGTTTCTTCACCCTTTCAAATTGTTGAAATGGAAAGGAGTTCAAAAGTTGTCAGTAGGATTCCTGTCTACCATTTTGAGGACTCCTCTTAGTTCTTTATTAGAGGCTGTTAACAAAACAAGAAATACCACAGAGAATCTAACAGGTTCAAAATGGCCTCAGATATTTTCAATTTATTTTAATGATTAAACAAAAAATCAAGACCAGGCACAGTGGGTAACCGCTGTAATCCCAGCACTTTGGGAGGCCAAGACAGGTGGATTGCTTGAGCCCAGGAGTTCCAGAACAGCCTAGGCAACATAGTGAGACCTTATCTCTACAAATAATAGAAAAACTTAGCTGGGCATGCCTGCATGCATTTGTGGTCCCAGGTATTTGGGAGGCTGAGGCAGGAGAATCACTTAAGCCTGGGTAGTTGAAGCTGCAGTGAGCCCTGATTATACTACTACACTCCAGCCTGGGCAACAGAGTGAGATCCTGGGAAGGAAGGAAGGAAGGAAGGAAGGAAGGAAGGAGGG
>NW_016107429.1:4806303-4813300 GCF_001604975.1 Cebus imitator | reverse complement strand
GTCATTTGTATACAGTAAATATTATATCAACATACACTAGACCTATTATTGCAATTGACTATCTCATCATAGAAATATTCCTATGGATTATGTTTTCTTCTTAATGTTTGTAAAGTGCGTTGGTTTTCTAAGTATAAAAATGAGCAGTAGTAAAATAATCAGAAGTGAATACTAAAGTCAAAAATTGCTGTTACAACATATTCACTGAGGCTTATCAGAATAGCCACCATTTTTAAAATTATTAACATTTGAAAAAAATGACAGCTTGTGAGATATTTTTTAACTGAAATTTATAAAGAGGTATAAGGATCTGAAAACAAAAGCATGTCAAAGCTTTCCTTTTAATGAGCACTAAAGACATATTGCTGGGGTTAGACACTTTTAAAAAACTAGCTAAATGAGTTTAGTGTTGACAGAAGTTTTTGTTAAAGATTATTGCTTTTAATCAGATTCAGATGAAATTGTTTGCTTTAGTTAGACAATGAATTTCTTCCTCAGGAGCAATTTCCCTGTAAAGTTATTTTTATCAGTGGCAATTTATATCCAATGTTAGGACAGAATGATAATAGAGGCACTTTGCTGTAGGTTTTCCTGGAGGGGTTCCTTCAAGCCCAGAATCCTTGTATGTCCAATGGAGTGCTGAGGAAGCCTAGAGAAGAAGGCATCTAAAAGGCTGACCTCTGCCAGCTGCTCCTCCGCTTCTTTTTCCTTGATGTCTCTTCTGCCCCATCTCCCTCCTTCTCCAGTTAACTCCCTAATAGATCACCTCTTGGTATGAATATTAGTGATGCAATGCATTAGATGCTTAACTCCTTCCCAAAGGAGAGCTTCCAGCCTACAGGAGTCTTTAATTCATTGAAGATGGAACAATTTTAAGCAAGAACTCTGGAGTTTTGCTTATTCAAATCTCATTCCTCTCTTCTCATCCCTGACCACATAGGCCATTCTGTTAAGCAAATGGATTTTACCTTGGTTAGCAGCGTTCAGTCACACAGTATCAGCCCTACCTTTGCTGGCTACAGACTGGCTTTCGCTGCTCAAATTCCAATAAAAGCATCATAGCAAAACAAAATACCACATTTATTTGGACAGATAGAAAGAAAGAAAATATTTAAAGCCACTAATGGCACACTCCCCAAAGGAGTCTTCTTTCTATATTTCCTAAATGGGAAAATATGTTTATATGCAGTCCATGTCGATCTGCAATATGTAGGATATATATCTCTGTAATATGTAATGTATATCTCCAGATACGCATCTCCAAAATAATTTTGCAATGTAAGTTGTTCAATTTAAATAACAATAGTATTAGTAATTAAGTGTGATAGTTCAAAATAGCATAGAAAGGTTTACAGTGTTTTTCACAGGATTATTCCATTTTAATGTTGGAAAATTATTCAAAATTGTCTTTTCATCTTGCCTGTGAGGACACTGATGAAGTGACTTATCTGAAGAGCTCTGCAAACTCAGAACAAGAGCCAAGGTCTCTTATTTCCTGGTCCATTGTATGTGTCTGTATGTGTTTTACACAACATCACTCACCTCTTAGGGTTTTTGTAAGTCTTACTGGAACACTGTTGAAGTGATCAACTCAACACTCCCTGGGGCCACTGCAACTCCCTTAAGGATCAAAAAAGATGAATAAGAGAATGAGAGAAACTGACAGCATTCCTGTCCTACTGACCTCATACCCCAAAGCATAACTAGTGACATCGTCTAAGTCTCTCCACTCCCTTACAGTTCCTTGCTTACTTCTTTTCTTTTTTTTGCTTTTTCAGATGGAGTTTCACTCTCGTTGCCCAGGCTGCAGTGCAATGGCATGATCTTGGCTCACTGCAACTTTCGCCTCCTGGGTTCGAGCAATTCTTCTACCTCAGCCTCCCAAGTAGGTGGGATTACAGGCGCCTCCCACTGTGACTGGCTAATTTTTGTATTTTTAGTAGAGACAGGGTTTCATCATGTTGGCTGGGCTGGTCTTGAGCTCCAGACCTCAGGTGATCCTCCTGCCTCGGCCTCCCAAAGTGCTGAGATTATAGGCATGAGCCATGATGCCGGGCCCACTGCTTACATTTCTGACGTGAACCCGCATCCCCCGCAGGTTGTAGCACTAATGTTCTACCATACGATTCCCTTCATTACTGTAAGTGCTTCACTGCTTCAGTGCCTGCCCCTCACCCACATTTTCCTCAAATTCTGACTCAGCCTTGAGGATAGGTCTTAGAATAAATCTAGGTCTTGACTTGTATATTTTGGGATTGCCCAAACAAGGCTATCTAGTCTCTCCAAAGAAAAGACAACTTCATTTTCCCAGTTGTGGCCTCACTGCCATTCCTGTAAATAGGCAGCTGCTTGAGTTCTTGGGCCACAGGCTGCCTACACTCCATGAGTGCTCTCCCATGGAGGCCGGGGAAGCTGTGCTTGGCGCCTGCACATTCCTGCTGCACCCAGGAATTGAGATCACTCCTGGGATTTCAGGATGGAGGTGCTCACCGAGTGCAGATAGTAACAGCATCCACTGCAGAGATTTGTTCTGTGAAGACGTTGTTGCATGAAAAATGTTTAGTGCACCACCGGGCACACATGAGTGCTCAGTAAATTTATACTATGTTTCCAAAATAAGATAATGGAGAAGAGTATTTACATTACAAAGAAAAGACTCTAAAGGAACAATCCAAATGTCCTTCAATGGGTTAACATTAAAAAAAAAACACTGGTATATTCATACCACGGAATATTACTCAGCAATAAAAAAGGAATGAACTATTGAAACAACTTCAATGGATTTAAAGGGGATAATAGTGAGTTAAAAGGCCAAGCATATAATCTGGCATGTCTTATGAGTCAATTTATATAGTATTATTTAAATGACAAAATAATAAGGAAGGAAACAGGTTAGTGTTTGCCAGGGGTTAAGTGAGGGGAGAAAGAGCAAAGTGGCTTTGGTTATAAAGACAGCACAAGGGATTGTTGTGATGCAAGTATTCTGTTATCTTGGGTAACACAAATCTACAGATAGGAGAAAATTGCATAAAATATAGATATTACATGTACTTTAAATTGCATTAAATTGATGCAGACACACACACACACTTGTATACACACACGTGTGTATGTCTGCATTAATTTAATGCAATTTAAATGCATGTAAAACTGGTAAGATTTGAATACATTCTGTGGATTATGTCAATTTTCTGGTTGTAATATTGTACTACATTTATGCAAAGCATTTGTTATTTTGGGGGAAAACTAAGTAAAAAGTCCATGGAGTCTCTCTCTTATTTTCTACCACTACATGCAAACCTACAATTATCCACAAAAAAAATCAAATAAAATAACAACTACTAAAATAATTTCCTGGGGTTCCTATAGTTGTCATTCTGCCTTCAGTTTTTTCTTATTGAAGAGGAAGACCTGAAAACAATGACCAAATAAAAATGTATTTGAAGAAATATACTTTAGAGTTATTAAGATCCTTTTTAAAAAATAAAAGCTTAAAATTGATAGGCAAATAGATTATGTCATCCAGCTATTTTTTTGCTTCAAAAAGGAATGAGTAAAATTAGGCATTCATTGACAATTCATTTACAATCTAAAGTCTGGTTAGTTAATACTGACTTTTCTGACTTCCAGCCATCAAATCCAAAAATAACTCATCCTGAGCTCCTTACATTTACAATCTAAGAGTCTAGAATCAATTGTTCCCGAGAACTTTACAAACACACACACATTTTAAAAAGCAATCACAAGTTGGGAGGAAATGGGAGCAGGAAAGAGAGAGCTTTTGTTTGCGGATGTCTTTCCTGCCCTTCCCACGTAGCTTACTTACAATGTCAGAAATGTCTTCTTTGGTCCTCGCTTCTTCCAAGTTATTTACCAGAGTTTAAGACTGGGTCTTCTAAGTCACCAGGGATGGAAATGTTGACTGCTGGTGTTTACCTGCACAGCAGTCAGCCTGAAGCAATGTGCCCATGATCCTACGTGTATTCTAGAGGGCCTGGCATTTGCCTTGGTGTTTGTCAGGCAAATGCTATTCCCTTGCTGCTGTGATGTTCTGTGTTCATAAACCTCCACCAATTTATTTACAAAAATGAATCCATCTCATCTATGACGCTGGCAAAAATTCTCTGTATTGTGCCTGCCTCCCAGAAGTTCTTCAAACAGCCACAGACAGCCTGGTACCATGAAGTCCGCAAAGTCCCAACTGCCAACATCATCCTGATAAGACCATATTGTGTACATCACAGTTGAAAAACAGGAGAAGCTGTGCAGTTGGTTAAAAAAAAAATTGTGCTAACTATCAAGTTTCAATTAGTGGAGTTCAAATTGTCTACTAGAACAAGACTTTTCAAAATACTTGTGGTAAAGAACCAGTTGCACACTGATATAACTGTAAATTTTGATAGAAATAACTTATTAGAAAAAGAAAAAAATCTATGAAGAGATAAGAAAATATAACCCCCATATTTTGTTATTAAACTGACGGACATAGAATTACTTTGCCAAATTGCTATAGAAATTTTTAAGCACTGAGCTGGAGGACATGCTCTCATCTGGACTACCACGAAGCTCTTCAACACTTGCGTTTAGATGACCCCTTTATGCTTTTTTTCCCTCTATTGCTGCTCTTGGCAAAGAAAGACTTAGAAAAAGATCTCAAGTCTACGTGGTACTTTTCACATGAAGTTGTCTCACTTGAAAAAAGGGGCAAAGCCATGTTTATCCATCTTGACATTTGACCTTTACTTTCTCAGTGGTTAAAAGGATCCTGCAAGGTAAAAATTATCTCAGGGAAATCAAAGTGAATTAAATCGTAGGTAACAGGAACAGACATTAAATCTGATTTTTTTTTCAAAATCTGAATGTTCTCTATACCACTTCTGCTGGCTACTGTAATATTTTAAGAGGACTATTATACCTATGAAAATCATTTTGGTATGTGGTTATCTATATTTTCTACCATAAGGAACTCAGCATAATTTGTTTTATAGTTCCTTCCGTTGCTATTTATTCTAAGTATTCATTTGTGCATTTTTTCCTCCCTCAAAGAGAGGACTCTCTTTCTGAAGGCAAAAAATTTGCCTATTGGCTTTTTACATCTCTCACAGTATCTCGCATAGAACATAAATCAATATTCAGTAAATACAGAATAAGTACACTAAGCAACAGTTCTCTTATTGTTAGTTGAAACCTTTGATATGAATAATATAAATTTTTCAAAGAGGAATAAAATGATACTTCAAAGTGAAAGGAATATTTTAAATACAAAATATAATCTGACTACATAATTTCAATTCTCTTTCGTGATTGAAAAGTCCTTCTAACATCTTAGAAATCAGTTTTTATTGCCTTAATCAAAGGTATATAACTGAGCAGGTGGAGTTATTTGCTTTTTTCCTTAAATTAAACCATTGCAGCTACTCAGCAAACCATTTTGGAGGACCCTGGAGACACGGCTGAATTTGCTACTTGGTCAGTAAGGACCCTCAGTCAATAATAGCACTACCCTAGCTGTTAGACTAACCTCAAAAAGCAACTAATGACCAAAGTTGAATGGTTTTCCAATGTACTCTGCCATCTTGGACTCACTTCTCAATTGACAGAATCCCTACAGCTGCTTTAAAAGCTTTCTACTTTTTATTTTGCCAAAGCCTCTTTAAACATTGCCTATGATCACTGAAGCTTTTTCAAACAAATCAGACCTTCTAATACTGCTAAAGCCACTGTGAGGACTTCACATGTTCACAAAGGGAATAAAAGATGGAGGCTGCAAAGAGTGGCTTCTGGGAGTCTTTGTCCTTACAAATAAAATGCCTTAATAAGTTTATTCATGTAAACAAAATAATGAGGAATGATTAAAAACAACAAAAGCACAATTTACTATCTTCACCACTGTAATTATACCAGTGGATTCTGCCTACTTCTGTGAAGAGGAAAAAAGAAAATAAATAACACTAAGGATTTAAAATCTCCTGTTAGGAAATGATACTTATGTTTCTAATAAAGGTTCTAGGCACAATTTTAATGGATCTGAGTGATGTATAACTACATAATTCCAGAAAGTTTTTCTAGTATACTAGGCCAACTTTAAAGTATTAAATTGTAGTATACACAAAATATAGCAAATAAGGTTTTAAAAATTGTGATGTATCTTTTATGTCATTTTGGGAGAGAATTCAAAAATCTCTTTAATTTTTTTTTTTGAAACACAGTCTCACTCTATCACCCAGGCTGGAGTCCAGTGGTACAATCTTGGCCCACTACAACTTCTATCTCCCAGGTTCAAGCGATTCTCGTGCCTCAGCCTCCTGAGTAGCTGGGCCTACAGGTGCGTGCCATCACACCTGGCTAATTTTTGTAATTTTAGTAGACATGGTGTTTCACCATGTTGGTCAGGCTGGTCTCAAACTCCTGACCTCAGATGATCCACTCACCTCTACCTCCCAACATGCTGGGATTACAGGCATGAGCCACTGCATGAGGCCCAATAATTTTTTAAGATTTTAAAAATAGACATGTATTTGTAATTGACACATAATTACACATATTTATGAGAAATGGTGATTTTTTGATACATGTAGAGCATGTAATGATCAAATCAGGCCAATTGGCATATCTATCACCTCCAAACTTTATCATTTTTGTGTGTTGGTAGCATTCAAAATTCTTTTTTCTAGCTATTTGAAAAAAATACAATAAACTAGCATTTACTATACTCACCCTATAGAGCTACAGAGCACTATAGTGTATTCCCCAGTCTAGCTGTAATTTTGTAACCTCTAACCAATCTTTCCCTATTCCCACCTCCCCCAAACCTTCCCAGCCTCTAGTAACCACTATTTTACTCTCTACTTCTATGAGTCAAATGTTAATTTCCACATATGAGTGAGAACGTGTATTTATCTCTCTGCGGCCTGACTTATTTCACTTAACATAATGTCCTCTAGGATCATCCATGTTGCTGTCGCGTGAGTGACAGGATTCTTTTTTTTTTTTTTTT
>NW_016107429.1:4795059-4806213 GCF_001604975.1 Cebus imitator | reverse complement strand
TTTTGAATTTACAGGTATAAGCCTTGCAACTGTCTTGTCTTTTTTTTTTTTTTTTTTTTTTTTTTGAGAGACGAGATATTCTGTTGCCAAGGCTGGAGGGCAGGGGTATGATCACAGCTCACTGCAGCCTCAACTCCTGGACTCAAGCAATCCTCCCAAGTATCTGGGACTACAGGCGTGAAGCACTGCACTGGTGTATACATTTTCTGTATCCATTCATCTCTTGAGGGACACTTCAATTGATTCCATAACTTGGCTATTGTAAATAGTGCTGCAACAAACACCCGAGTACAGATATCTCTTCAACATACTCATTTCCTTTTCTTACCACATCTTTGTAATAGCCTCTTTATTCATAGCCTGGGTCTGAGTAACTGAATTGAACATATATTTCTAAGAAAAGCATGCTATTTTTGCCAGGAATTTAATTGCACAACCGAGGTATTAAATTCCTACTTGCGGCATACCTGGGAACAGTTTCCAATATATATTTACATGGTAAACTTAATTGTTTTGCTTTTTTTTAAAGCACGTCTCTGTATTGTGAAAGCAGTACCAGAGTCCCGAAAAGAGACAGGGCTAATCCTGATACAAATTCTCTATCATGTAATCAATACTAACATGACTTAGCAATAACTTACTTATAAATTTTATGTTATTGATAGGGATGGAAAACTCATGACATGACATGTATGTTCTGGGAAAGTAAACATTTGAATTGATAACAAACATAAGAAATTATTTTTAAGACCCAAATTGTTTTCACTGACCATATAATGTCTAGATTTTTCTACTTGTCAGTTCTAAATGTACTGTAGCTCTTACTAGATATAACTATAACCTTATCCTGTTCTGTTTCTTATTACAGTGTATGGAAGTCAATATCCTAACAGGCTAACTTGCACCCAATGAAGTCTCATGAGCATCTATCAAATGAATGAATAAATGGGTGAATGAATGGTTGGATAAAAGTGCAAGTTTATGCCTAACCAAAACTGAACAGAATGTTACATTAGCTTTTCTATTTCTTGAAATCTATTACTACATGCAGCATGGTAATTTTCAAACTTTAGGCACTAAAGATTTGTTTTTATTGAAACAACATGGTTAATATACCTTACCTCTAAAAAAAAAAAAAAAAAAAACTATACAGCATTTGCATGTGGTAATTTTAAATTAGTAAATTTTACTACCTTCTTTACTTTTCATATTAAGAATTCCTGCTCAACTGGAAGTTTTAAATGTCTCCCATAGATTTTCACAAATATCACTTCTCTTTGCAGTAAGTCCAATTTACATATTATAGTGGAAAGCCTACGTTTAGCAAGCAATCTAGGTGTGATATATCAAGGTGTCTATAGGTAATGACAATATACTACATCCTTGAAAAATGCAAGGAGAGTGGGTAAGTGCTCTCATCACAAAAATGATAATTGTGAGGTCATACATTTAATACATTTCTTTTTTTCCTTTTCCTTTTTCTGTTTCTTTTTTCTTTTTACAAACCCTGGATGTGGCATTCATTATATTTGCTAATTAGCTAAATTTAACTATTCTGCAATTTAGGAATACTTCAAAATATCATATTGTACACAATGAATACATACAATTATTTGTCAATTAAAAAAGGAAAAAAAAAAACAGCCAAGTACAGTGGCTCATGCTTGATCCCAGCATTTTGGGAAGCCAAGACAGAGGATCACTTGATCCTAGGAGTTCGAGACAAGCCTGGGCAACCGAGTAAGACCCTATCTCTATAAAAAAAAAAATACAAAACTTAGCCAGGCATGGTGGTGTGCACCTGCAATCCCAGCTACTCGAGAGGCTGAGGATGGCTTGAGCCCAGGACATCAAAGCTGCGGAGAGCCATGATTGCACCACCGCACTCCAGCTTAAGTGACAGAGTGAGAACTTATCTCCAAAAAATAATCCAAAGCAGAATACACAAGTGTAAGTACAAGATCGGAGCCTGAATTCTTTCTAGGCTCTAACAGAAAATCAGGACTCCAGAAAAGAAGATTAATCCTGCTAGGCACTAGCTTGAGCATAATACGTGGTACTGAAGAGCGTGGGCTCTGTGGTTAGACCACAGGGTCTGAATCCCTGCCTCACCCACTCTTAGCATTGATTCAAAAGGCAAATAACCTCAGTTTCTCATAGGTAAGATGTAAATAATAGCATCTACCTCATAAGCTCAAGAGAAGAATTAAATGAGAAAATGCATGTTAAAAATCCCTGCCATATAATAAGTTTTCAATAAATGTTAGTGATTATTATTACAGAGAACCCAGAATTTTTCTGGGAAAAACACAGCATTTTAAAATTACCTGTTTTTTCCAAGTATCACTTACCCTAAAGTTGATTTATGAATTAAGTGTTTTTCTCTTTCTAAATTTGATGTAGATTAAAATTTGGTGTTTAATTCTTATTCTAGCATCATTATGGGCACGTTTGTGAAAGGTGAGAGGGAGAATTATACCTAATGAAGTTCTTTTCCTTGAAAAAAAGGAGCCATTTACTCTAGATTGCAAGAAGCTGGCACAGACACCCTTCCACTTGCCCTTTGTCCCTTCTTGCCATTCCTTCCCCCACGTTCCAGCATTCCTCCCTTCCTGCCAGATGTCCTCATGATAATACTTCAATATAAAACAATATGATTAAAAACAAATTGTCACTAAAATATTAAAGATACATCATGTTTCCCATGATACTTGCATTTTAAAATAGGCTTTTCTGTAATGGTTATGCTTAATATATTGTGCAAGTATCAAACAGTGAAATTCGTCACTATGGTATCAAGTATACAACAGAGATAATCTTGGTGTATACGGGGGCAAATACACATTTAACAAAAGGCAAGAGAAGTGAACCTGTGAATGATGGCTTGGTAAGTCTAATATCAACAGTAAAATAATGAAACAGGTCTGACAAGATGAAGTTTATCAAAATGTGGAGGTTGATGGAATCATGAGCAATAAGCAGCATAGTTTTATAAAGAGCAAATCATACCCGACACAATCAATAGCTCTTTTCAGCAGAATGACAAAATTAGAGGAAGAAGGGAATCAGGTACGTGTTGCCTGTTTGCACTATCACAATGCATTTAAAATGGTCCCCACAAATTTTAAATTCAACTGTAGATAAAACTGACTCAGCCATGAATACCTTCTAAAAAGGCCTGAAAAAAAAAACGTACAATGTCACAGATAATGACAATATGGGCCATTGTGGGATGCTAGAGTTAATAAAGCTCATTCACTGCATTTTCTAAACTGATGAAAAGGAAAAAGTATATCAGAATTGTGTATAACATGTCAGTGAATAGCGCATTTCATAGAACACAATTAGGCAGATTTTAAAATACAATGGATAATCTAAAAGGATCACAGGTGAGATCCCTGTAACAACTATCACTTGACTAAAATAAAACAGACTGAGATCAGAGGAAAGCTCTCAGGACCGAGAATCAATCAATCCTGGGTTGTGTTTTCTCTCTGCCTTCTTCAACTGCATTCCTCCATGACTCATTTAACTCTCTGGGATTCTTCCCCTAACCCTGACTTTAGGATGGCATATGACTAGCAAGGACCTCATTGTGTCATCTTGGCTGCATGACAGTAACTGGATGGGACAAATTTATATATTCTTTCTCAACTCCATCTTTTTCCATACAGACATAATCACAGCTTTGGTTCAGAGATGCTCTCTTGGCCCATAATATGTTCAGAGAGAGAGAAAAAGATAAATAAACAATTGAAAATAAATGAAATAAAATTTACAATACAAGTGTGTAGAAAGTTCTAGAGCAACTCAAACAAATAAGAGACTGTCAGAAAGAATTAGGTAAACGTTCCAAGAAGTACATTTGGTCAGGGCCTTGAAGACCAGGTAGTGAGGAGGTGGGAATTGCAGGGTCTGCCACTGAAGGGGCAGCAGACACAGAACTCTTCTCCTGAATGTAATGAGAAAGATAACTTCTGTTCAAATTCCATCCAGCTCAGAATGCTGCTTCAAGAGCAGATGGAATGACCCACACAACAGAATTTTGTAAAACACTGTATAAATACAAGAGATTGTAATTATGCTATGAATAGTTAAAAATTGCTTTAAAAGAACATTTCTAATAGTCTGAATGCTAGGGGAGCCTAAACCCAATTGCCTAACTTCAGCCTAAATGTGGTAGCATTGGCATCACTGGGATTTACCCAGGGATCTAACCCTTCTAACCATGAGTAGCGTAGGGAGACGCCACACGCAGAGCAGAGGCCGAGTTTTCTTATGCATACCTGTGCTCCCAAACAGAGCGTGACTCACACGTGTGGGACACGGAGCTGCCCACAGATCAGTATGCATCCACAGGCAGCAGCTGCCGCTGTCCTCCTCTGCAGCTATGTTTGCTGTGAAGAGGATGGTAGAGTGTCCCAATCAAGCAAACTTAAAAGCCTGGAGTCACCTTAGACTCCTTCTGTCTGTGTTGTGATTTCATTGTAATTTATCATCTTTCTTGTTCTCATCTTTTCATTTCCTTCTATGCTGTCGCCAGCAAATCTACCTCCTCACTTGGGCAGTTACAAGGCTCCCTACCTGGGGTCTTCTATCAGCTTTTTAGGCTCTCTCTCTCCTCCAGTCCACTCTCCAGAACAACCTGGCATAGAAAAATACCGCCTTGGGCTCTTATTCAAAATTCATCAGTAATTCCCCATTGCCAGTAACAGTGATTCTTAAACTTCACTTGCATGAAAACTGTGTCTGATACTTGTTGAAAATGCAGACCCCAGGATGCACCTTCCTATTTTTTTTTTTTTTTTTTCTGAGAAGAAGTCTCCTTCTTCTCCCAGGCTGGAGTCCAATGGTGCAATCTCGGCTCACTGCCACTTCTGCCTCCGGGGTTTAAGCAATTCTCCTGCCTCAGCCTCCCAAGTAGCTGGGATTACAGGTACTTTCCACCATAGCTGGCTAATATTTGTGTTTTTATTAGAGACAGGGTTTCACCATGTTGGCCAGGCTGGTCTCAACCTCCTGACCTCAGGTGATCCACCTGCCTTGGCCTCCCAAAGTGCTGGGATTATAGGCATAAGCCATCGTGCCCAGCCAGAATCTTCATTTTTTAACCAACAAAAATTTTGTGTTTTTACTACTGTTTTGAGGACATCTCAGAGATCAGCTCTTATTGGGTCTATACCTGACCTTTAAATACCTGTTACCAAGTGTCTATTTAGAGTCACACAATCACTTCAGTTAGCTATGATTATCAAACCTAGGAATGCAATATATAATTTGTGTATGCATATAATGCATATCTATCAATTTATATATTTACACATATAGTACTATGTAAATAAAATACCACTGGGATGTCATTCTGGCCCCAAGGGGGTACTAACTGGTGCAGAAATTGGGAATGACTCACAGTTTAAAAGATGCTAAGTTTTGTGCAGTCATGTCCATAGGAAGCTTGATTCATGGTCCTAGAATCACACAGTTTAAATAAGTCTCCAAAAAGTAACTTTTCCTGTTGGCAAGGGAGGGTTGTCGTCCTGAGATTTAAGTCATCAGATAATAAGCTATTTCTTTCTCTTTTCCTCCATGGGGCAAGGTCAGTAGTGGTGGAACATTTAACTTATTCCTGCCATTATGGTGCCCAATCCATCACTTCCCAAACTGGAGACTGGTACCTCTCTTCTGTCTAAAACGGGTGAAATGAGCAAGCTACAAATAATGTACCCTGGAAATGGTTAAGAGAAAGGCAGTGAAACTGAGAGACATGCTGCATACACGTAGTCTACAGTCCCAGAATTTCACACGCAAGCGTTCATGATTTGATATGAGTCAAACAGATGCCGGATTAGGTAAGTGGGATTTTGGTCAACATTCCAGTTACCAACTGGAATTAGAGGAGCCTGTAAGCAACAGGTTGTAGGATATACAATGTTAAAGCAAAATAAGCAAAAGGCCATTAGCCTGAGGCTGTTTCTGTACCCAGAACCCTTACACAAGCAAGTGGAAACTTAACTTAGGGGGCATTTCTTAAAACAGATTACTTTTTTCACTGACAAATGACTGCTATATATACCAATCACAACATTTTGTTTTAAAATATAGGTACATTGTGGAATAGCTCAACGAGCTAATGAAAATGTTCATTATCTCATAAACTCGGCTTTTTTGATAAGTGGTGAGAATGCAAAATCTACTTAGCTATTTTTAAAATACAATACATTGGGCCGGGTGGGCCCAGCACTTTGGGAGGCTAAGGTAGGCAGATCACCTGAGGTCAGGAGTTCAAGACCAGTCTGGCCAACATGGCGAAACCCCCTCTCTACTAAAAATACAAAAGTTAGTCCAGTGTGGTGGTGCGCACCTGTAATCCCAGCTATTCAGGTGACTGAGGCAGGGAGAATTGCCTCAGCTGGGAAGCAGAAGTTGCAGTGAGCTGAGATTGTACCACTGAACTCCAGCCTGGGTGATAGAGCAAGACCTCAAAACACACACACACACACACACATACACACACACACACACACAGGGAGGGGAGCATCACACACTGGGGCCTGGTGGGGGTATTAGGGAGGGATAGCATTAGGAGAAATACCTAATGTAGATGACGGGGCCATGGATGCAGCAAAGCACTACCATGGCATGTGTATACCTATGGAACGAACATGCACAAACTGCACATGTACCCCAGAACTTAAAGTATAATAAATAAATTTTTTAAAATATAACAATACATTGTTAACATAGTCACCATATCTCATAGTAGATCTCTTGAACTTACTGTTCCTAACTAACTGAATTTTGTATCCCTGGTGTGATATCTCTCCAACTCCCAAACCATGGCCCCTGGTAGCCAGCACGCTACTGTCTGCTTCTATGAGCCAAACATTTTTAGATTTCACCTATAAGTGAGATCATACAATATTTGTGTCTCTGTGCCCAGTTTCTTTGACCTATGTCCTCCAGGTTCGACCATGTTGTTGCATATAAAAACAAATTTTCACTTTTTTAAGGTGAAGAGTATTTCATTATGAACATATACCATGTTTTCTTTATTTATTTGTTCATTAATGGCCACTTAGGTTGATTTCATATCTTGACTATTGCAAATAGAGCTGCAACAAACAAGAGTGTGCAGATAGCTCTTCAAAATAATTTTATTTCCTTTGGATATATAACCAGTAGTGGGATCGCTGGATCATATGGTAATTCTATTTTTAGTTTTCTAAGAAACTTCCATACTGTATTCCATGATGGTTATGCTAATTTGCATTCCCAAGCAGAAGTTCAAGGTTTCCCTCTTCTCCACATCCTTGCCAAAACTTGTTCTCTCATATCTTGCTGATAAAAGCCATTGTAACAAGTATGAGGTGATGCCTTATTATGGTTTTGATTTGCACTTCTCTGATGATTAGTGATGTTGAGTATTTATACTTGTTGGCATTTATATAGCTTCTTTTGAAAATGTCTGTTCAGGCACTTTGCCCATTTTTTAATTGGGTTGTTTTCTAACTACTGGGTTGTTGGAATTCCTATAATATTTTGGATATTAACTCCTTGTATCAGATGTTTGGTTTTGCAAATATTTCTCCAATTTCACCAGTTGTCTCTTCACTCTGTTAACTGTTTCCTTTGCTATGCAGAAACTGATTAATTTTGAATTAAGCTTCAGCCAGTCACAGACAGCCAACTAGCCCATTGGTTAAATAATTTGGGGCGTTTCATCAGATTATACCTGGATAAAGCAAATGCTCAGCATAGCCAGTCTCATAGTTCTTTACTTTGCTTCTGCGTTTAGACTGTAAAAGCCCACAATTCAAGTTGCTGGACTCAAGCTCTCTGAACCTCTTCTGGTTTTGAGAGTTGCCCAATCCATTCACCATCCTTTGCTCAAATAAAGTCTGTTAACTTAATTTTGTCTAAAGTTTTTATTTTAACAATAGTCATCTGTGGAGACAATGGGAGGAAGACACTAAATCTTAGCAGGGTAACCAGGCCAGGGAACTGAACAGTTAACGCCTCAAAGAACCACCCAATGAACCCCATGAAAGAGCTAGCATTTGAAGGCCTGCAGCCTGGAGAGAACCAGTCTTTGGTTAGGAAATGCATGACAATCACAAGAATGAACCATAGCCTCCTGCAGCTCCAAACAGTGCCTGGGACTGAGAGAGGCCCGACACTCTCCCTGGCCACTGTTTTTTTTAAATTTTAAATAAGCTTCTCTGCAGCCATGTAAAACCTCTGCTCTGTCTCTTGGAGAGACAGCATTGAATTAGAGTGTAATAATATCTAAAGTTGACCGATCCAAACCAGAGGTCCTGAAGTGTTTTGAGATGAGACTAATTCATCAGAAGGTGTGGAAATACTCTCTGAACACAAATATGTTTATAAATCTCATACTTTTGTAAAGAAAAGGAGCACAAACATAAAGAAAATATAATTCCAAAGTACATGTTAACACTTCTCTTCATTTTTTAATTATTTATCTGAAGCATACCATGGTGTAAAGAAAAAAATTTTTGATTGGAACCAAAAGACTTGAATCACAGTACCCACCAAAATATTGAAAAATTTGATCAATGATATAACAATGATAAACAGTAGTTTTGTATCTATGAATTAAGAGCAGTAATTATTACAGAACCCACCAAAAATGTTGCATAGTATCATAAGACTTTTCAAACTCACTATTCAACTCTCAATTTTTAGTAGAGATATTAAAAATGAAAACTCCACATAACACCAGGTATTATTTTGCCCATTACTTGTTAAATGTTTTTGCCAAGCTAATCTCTTTTCCAGTATTTTTGAGTATTCATCTGACACCTAATTTTAAAACTTTGTATCTAAATACAGGAATTGGACTGTATGTTTTCTAAATTTCCTTCAGCTCTAAGGCTTCATGATTCTTTTTTCCTTCATTTTTTAGCACACCTTTTATTAGAACTGTTAACAAGCCTGAACATTGTCCAGTTTCTTTTTTTTGCCAGAACTAATGAGCAGTAAAATAATCAAATGGGGACAGAAATCTAGAGAGAGCAGAAATAAGAGGAAAAAAATTTTGAGGAGAAATAACTGACTGGGAAATCAGCTAAAAAAACCAAGAGTTAACTTCCTCTTCATCTTATTTAACAGAGTATTCTATTAGATGTAATTCACATATGCACTGGATTGCTTAAAACAGACAAAGCCTTTGAAAATGATTAGAGTTGAAGTTAAAATGTTCATGGACAATGAAGTAGAAGATTGTCACTTCCTGATCAGATATTATATGAAAGAATCACCAGTCTTAGATAAAATCATTGAAAAATTTCATGTTACCTGGCACAAATTTGAACTGTCTAGAAAGAAACAGCTCTTAGGAGTCAGTTTCTTGGCAACTTGGTGCTGTGGCATAAGGTAGTCTCGACTTTGTACTTTTCAAGCAGGTTGAGCTGATGCATTGCAGAGACAAGTCATCACAACAGAGCCTCATCCAGCATCTGTGATGTTCTATTCCCAGAAAGTTCGTGTGTCCCTTTATTCAATGACAGGTATTGAGTTACAAACACCTGGTATTGCAAGGGTTTTTACTTTGTCCACATACACTAAATTACCTATGTATACAACCCAAATATCATTGTTCAATAAGTTGTAAAGGAAGCATGGTAATTTAGAGATTGCCAATGTAATCAGGAAAGAAGAGAGAGAGGCCAAAGAGAGAATTTCACATCAGAAACCTGTTCACTTCTTCCAGTGAGGCTAAAGTAACTACGAATCATGTTAATTAATCTGCCATAAAATGTCACAGCCTAAATGAGTTCAAAGGATTTCAATTCAATCCGTAGTGCATCACAAATACCACCATGAACTAGAGCCAATGCTGCAGCCTTAAATCTGAGAGACATGCAGATAAGAAGACAGGTGTATGCATAAAAGAATAAAGTATAGTAGAAACCAATTACCACAAAGTCGTTTTTCTTCCACAAGAAAAAAATTTTATTATAAAAAGAAAAATTACTACAACAAAAGGGACTGTGAATTTTTCTAATGATTGAAGTATCTATCTACTTTCTTGATGAAATGAATTTCACTCAGGTGGAATTATAAATAAATTGTCCAGTTTGCCATGAATATTATAGTTCTACTAAAAAATCATACCACCTGCACTGAAAGATGCAGTAAGTCCTAAACCTCATGTCCTAAACAATCAGATGTAATTACTGGGGTGTTTAGAACTAATACGATGTTTTCATATCTAAGATTAAATATGCAGATGGTGACAAAGTCTAGGGTGCATCTGGTGCCAAATAAGAGGTTGACAAAGGCTCTCTTGCTTGATCTGTTACTTAAATATTTGACAGGGTACAGAAATCTAATACATAATTTTGCAGGTGAACATCATCACCCAGCTAATCTCACTGTGGATATGCTTGTATTTCAGATCTGTAGTGCTCTTTCTGCCCTCATCAGATTGTTGGTGGTGGCAGCTGAACACTTAAGAACAGCAAAAAAATGTATTATTAGCAAAAATCTGGCTTATTATTCAATTATCAATAGCTGGTTGAACTCTCAAAGTAGGCTAAGTATGGCTTTGATAAGTATTCAGAAGTCCTCAAAGTGTTCTAAAATAGTCATTTCACAAATTACTGAAGCTTTCCTAGATAACTTTTATATTTGTTAAGATGTATCTGCCCTTTGCTCATCAACATAACTTAGACCATATTTTGCCAAAATGGACTTCAGCCTATTGATATTTCAGGAATGCTAAAGTATTATGTTTAAAATAAAAAAGAGGTGGTGGTTGGGGAACCTTTGGTTTTTCCTCTTTCAATAGAAATAATGTTTTAGATAATACATTTGTAGCTAATGTTTGACTCAACGATACAGTTTATCAGTATTACTATGAACTCAGCATTATTTGCATGACCTTTTAAAAGCTTCTTAACTTCTCTGGCTTTCAGTTAGGTGGCAGTAATGGTGATATTTTATAATATTTTGTGATTATTAAATATGTCAGAGAGCCTAGCACAGTTCATGAAGCAGATACTTATGTTTGTTTCCTTTCAGCTTTCAATAAACATTTCATTCTTTCCTTCTTTGCCCCCTTCATTGCCTACTCCTTATTTCTGCCCTTCCTTAGTCATTTGTCTCTTTTTTTTTTTTTTTTTTTTTTTT
>NW_016107429.1:4769834-4794854 GCF_001604975.1 Cebus imitator | reverse complement strand
CCTCGGCCTCCCAAAGTGCTGGGATTACAGGCTTGAGCCACCGCGCCCGGCCCCCATTTGTCTCTTTATTATGAGGATTATCATCTGTATTGAATTTGTTTTTCACCTATCTATCTTTCTGCTTGACTATAAACCCTATAAGGACAGGAACACATATTTTCATTGTTATATCCTCAAATCCGGGTACCTTTGAAACACATGATAAACTCAAACTAAGTACCTCTTGAAAGAATCAATTTTGGGACTATAAAATGTAATCCTTGCTTCTGAAATAGAGAACACTATAAAAATATGATTTTAAAAACTTTTATTGCCGTAACCCCATACAGATAATAAAAGGCTTCCAGGTGCATACTTGGTTTAATGTATACAACAATCTTGAGGTATACAGTTGAAACATGGCAAAAGAAGTCCAAAGCCCTGAGCTCCAAACCCTGACATTCCAAGTCCCCTAACCTGAGGTTATTTTGTAAACTCTTTGAGTTCTGCTTGCTCTGAGCCTCAGCCTTCTCATCTTCAAACAAGATTAATGTCTGTCCTGCCTCTCTGGTGGGGTTTTTGTAAGGATCAAATGAGGGAATGTGCATTGAAATGCCTTGTGAACTGTAAAAACACAGATGTAGGAAGTGTCTGTAAATCCTTCTCAAAGAAAAGGTATGTTATAAATAACTAGTTGTTAGGTGTCATCTTCACTAAACAACAAAATAAGTGATGACTACAAGGTCCTTTTTTGTAGAGAGAAATTGGTAACTTGGATTGATATGGTCGGGGTTGTTGAAGTTCCCCTAAGAAGTCAGAGTGCATCTGAGCCTTAAAGTCTGCTAGAATTTGAATGTGAAACAGATAGAAGGACATAGCAGGCAGGAACATTTTGAAGAAAGACTTAAAGTGTAGCACAAGCAGGTAATCTGAGGGGAGAGTAAAAAATGATTCTTGCTGGAATAGAGCACTGGCGTTTGAGAATGGGGTTGAGATGAACCTGGAGAACTAAAGAGGTCACAGTATGGGGGACTTTGCATGTCAAGGTAAGTTTTAACTTTTTCATGCAGGAAAAAATAATATTTTATGTAATCAATAATTTATTATGAGGCAAATAGATTTTTGGGAAATAAATCCAATTGTATTCATTAGAACAAAGATGGAAGACTATAGCAGTGAGATTGGTTAAAATGCAGAAAGGAAAACTATTGTGGCCTATTCAGGAATGAAGACACACACCCACAAGAAAAGCTTAAGCAATAAAGTGCTGATAGGTGGTAGGAGGAGTAATGAAGTCAACATCAGAAGCAGCTTAGGGTTAAAATCAATTCAGATACATAGTGTGAGTATGACACTAGGACACAGGGACAGGACATGCTTAAATAGGCAGATGCATGGCAATGACTCTGTGAGTATTAGGGATGAATAATTCTCAGGAGGAGGCCTATGATATTAAGCTTTTGTTGGATCTGAATAAGTTAATATGAGTATAGCATTACAGAAGGGGAACCGTCTCAGCCTTTATAATTGTGTGAGCCAGTCTTTCATAATAAATCTTTATCTACTTATCTATCTCTTATTGGTTCTGCTTCTGTGGAGAACCCTGACTAATACAGAGAGCAAAACACGCGTGAGTAGCCTCAAACCAGTACTGAATATGCAACAGGCAAAACAAATGAACATCCAGCAGTGGACAGTATGCAAATATGCAATGATTTTGTCTGTCAACAAAATTTAAAATTCCTGGATTAAAATTAACTCTAAGGTTTGAAGTATCTTGTATGAATAGCATACATTTGAAAAAAATACATCAGAAATTCTTATTTTTGTAGCCTATAACCAATCAGTCATGGAAGAGCACATAAGGATGTAAAAAAAAAAAAAAAAACATTTAATTTAGGAGCAAGTGAAGGTCATTTTATATATTTAGTAACTCTCCTCTTTTAGAATAATAAAATATATGGAAACAAATATTTGAGACTATAAGTGATAGAATGCTTCATTTTCACAGAACTTGACAGTTTAAAAAACACTTAAATGAATGTTATGTACTTTTTTTTCTTTTTTGAGATGAGGTCTCACTTTGTCGCCAAGGCTAGAGTGCAGTGAAACAACCTCAGCTCACTGCAACCTCCACTTCCTGGGTTCAAGCGATTCTCCAGCCTCAGCCTCCCAAGTAGCTGGGACTACAGGCACAATACACCAATGCCAGGCTAATTGTTGTATTTTTTGTAGAGACAGGGTTTCATCATGTTGATCAAAATGGTCTCAAACTCCTGAGCTCAAAGTGACCTGTCAGGCTTGGTCTCCCAAAGTACTGGGATTATGGGTGTGAGCCACTGCAGCAGGCCTAAATGTTATGTATGTTTATTGACGAATATATACTAACATGTTTATAAATCTTTTTCATAAACTATAAAACAGATGCAAATGTAAAATACTGATAGCTATTTATAGGCATTTTATTGAACAATTTTAATTTGCTCAGTTATACATGTGAAGCAGTTTTTTCTCCAATATCTACCAAATATTTCTGTTCATTAAGGATACCTTCAGCAGATCCCATAGATTTGGAGTCACTTTCAGCCTTAAAAACCCAATCCAGGGTAGTTTAAAACTACAATATCATATTTTTCTTTTTCCCCAAAACCAACCAATGGGCTTTGCATCAGCAGTGAGAATAATCTACTTATTATGCCTCCAACTATACTTTCTGGTTTTAGTTTCTCTGAGATTGGAGACTGTATTAGTCTGCTTTCACACTGCTATAAACAATTGCTCAAGACTGCGTAATTTATTAAGGAAAGAGCTTCAATTTTGACTCACAGTTCAGCATGGGTTGGAAGGCCTCAGGAAACTTACAATCATGATGGAAGGCGAAGGGGAAGCAAGGCACCTTCACAAGGCGGCAGGAGGGAGAATGAATGCAGAGGAACTACCAAACGCTTACAAAACTATCAGATCTCGTGAGAACTCACTATTATGAGAACAGCATGGGGGAAATCCACCCCCATGATTCAATTACATCTACCTGGTGGCTACCTTGACGCATGGGGATTATAGGGATTATGAGGATTATAATTCAAGATGAGATTTTTACCTAAAAAGCCAAGCCTTCTAGAGTCCAACTACAATAATGAAGCTAGGACAGAATATCCCATACTCTCCATTCAGAAATGACACTTCATTCAAAAATGCGGAGAAGGAGAGGTACAGAATCATCTTAACATTAGTTCTAATCCCGCCAGGGAAATGTTGCAGGTACTCCTGATTCAGGGTTTGGGTAATGTTCCTTTATTAGGTCCTGGTTCTACTCTCTGGGCGTGGTCCTCTTTTCCCAATGTTCTCCTCAGATCTTGCCACAACTCTCTTGCCTCTTGATTCTAAAACACCTTTCTTCCATCACATCTTATTTCTGAAGAAAGAGCCTGTGCTTGTAGCTGGGTACCTTTCTCAACCTGATTCCTGCCCATATCAAATTGAGGGAATGAACTTAGCTTCTAAAGTTGAACAGTGTCAGTTCCTTTAAACTCCATTACGCTGCTCTTCTGTCATTATAACTCTGTGGGCTTTATACACACCTGATTATTGTCTATGTCATGTTTCAAAAGTCACACCCAAAATTGTTTTTTAGCATCCCTTTCTAGATATAATCACTATTACTTTGGGATTTCTGTGAGACCACACCTTAAGTTTCCTAAAAAGTCCTTTTCCTCCAGCTGAGAAGTCCTACTAAGTATGGCCTTAATTCTTTCAGAAAATAATTCTCATTTTTTGTTAAGGCTCAATTTTTAAGACTTTTAATACTGAATCCCTAAATCTTAACAAAAGATCTTTCAGTCTTACTCCAATTTGATCTTTGTTACCAGGCTTCATTTTTACCTCGAGAATCCATTAAAGGCAAAAGAAATTAGAGATGAGAAATAGCATTTAGTTTCAACCAAGAAAGTTCTCTATATTCCCTCTAAATTCTGTTTGTAAACTGGCCAATTATTTTCTTAGCTCATCTCTTTCTTCAGGTTACTTTACCTATTCAGCTACAAGCAACCACATGACATTTTTAGCATTTGCCTGGAAATCATCTTGATCAACTCCATGAGGACATTAGGAACAGTTTTTACCTTTCAAATTACCAAAGGCCACATTTAAACAACTGTCGTGCTCCTGTGTAACAAAGGTCATGTTTCTAGCCTCTACCTACCGTCTTACTGCAAAATCAAAACAACATATTATGTTTTGGCAACATTCTATTTGTAGGTAATAATTTCTGTATCATTTAGATAATGCTTCATAACCAAGCACCCAATAATGTAGTGACTTAAAACAGCAACAATTTATTACTTCCAAAAGTCTAAGAGTGGCTGGGCATTTCAGCCAATCCAGCCAAGGCTCCGCTGAACATATCTGGAATCATTCATGCATCTGCAGTCAGCTGGTGAGTCAGCTGGAAACTGGCCGGGCTGTGATAGCTCCAGCTGGGACAGCTCAGGTCCCCTCCACTGCACATGCCCTTCATATTTTTTGAGAGGCTAGCTGTTCTCATGGTGGTGGCTACATTATAGAGAGAGTGGAAATATGCAAGGCTTCCTAACGACTAGACCCAGCACTCACTTCTGCTGTTTTCTATTATCCAAAGCAAGTCAAGCCACAGGTGGCAAAAGGGAAAGTCAGTCTATATTAAAAAGATGAAAATTCTACCCGGTGCTATAAAATTCTGAGAAGTCAAAATATAAAGCAGTTGGATATAAGGGAAGGAGTGTTATTTTGCAATCTTTACGGCAGATGTGAAGCACCCCAGGACAGAAAGAATGGAAAAATCACAGCATTCCCCATTGCGCTAAAGATATGGCATTCAGATAGTCTTCTCTCTCTCTCACTCCCTTCCACAGCCCACTGCTTAAGGAGATATGGGGTAGAGGCAGGGGGAAGGACATGGGGGTTTATGAGACACTGTTGGCAATGATGGAGAACAGCAATATAGATTCAAAGATTGTGGAAAGTAGGCCGAGCGCGGTGGCTCACGCCTGTAATCCCAGCACTCTGGGATGCCTGGGTGGGTGGATCACGAGGTCAAGAGATGGAGACCTTCTTGGCCAACATGGTGAAACCACACCTCTACTAAAAAAAAAAAAAGTACAAAAATTAGCTGGGCATGGTGGCGTGCGCCTGTAGACCCAGCTGCTCGGGAGGCTGAGGCAGGAGAATTGCTTGAACCCGGGAGGCAGAGGTTGCAGTGAGCTGAGATTGCGCCACTGCACTCCAGCCTGGCGCCTGGCGACAGAGCGAGATTCCCTCGAAAGAGAGAAAAAGAGAGAAAGAGACCACAATGTTGGTATTCTGTTTTAAACAATATATTTTATTAATGATTCTTAGACTCTAACTGTGTGGTATAGCTTCCCATTCTGAGGCAAAGGAACATTCCCATTCTTATTATTATGGTGTTATTCTGTTATTTAACCTTACTGAGTTAACAGAGCTGTAATTTCTTGTTATTTATCAGATAGACCTTTGGAAGGGTTAAGGACTGTAACTCAAAGAGCACACCTTTGGGAAGTGGTGAAGTTCACAGCTAACACATCTTCTGATTCCAAGTCAGTGGTTTCATAATTTCTTCATTCAAAGCGTTTGTGACTGCCAGGCAGGTTAGGAGAAGGAACTAGCAGACTTTTCTGAAAGCTTCATTTACATAGCATTTAATATAAGACTGAAAAAAATCTCAGTTGTTCTCCTAAAAAAAAGGGTGGGGGCAGAGAAGCTGATGGAAATAAGAGTTAACCACTATCCTGGTGCAATATAATCCCATACTTGGTGATCCTTTTGCTCCAAACTTACTGCTTTTTTCACTATGTTGCCTTGCTTGTTGTAATGGGTAGTACTATGTCTCCCAAAAATATATGCGTCTCCAAGAAAGTCCTAGCCCTTTGTACCTGAGAATGTGACCTTACTTGGAAATAAGCGTCTTTTAGATCTGTTCCAGTTAAAATGAGATTATACTGAATAAGGGTGGGCACTAAATCCAATGACTAGTGTCTTTATTAGAAGGAAATTTGTACTCAGATAGATGCAAAGGAAAAAACACCATCTGACAATGGAGGCAGAGGTTGGAGCAAAATGTCTACAAGCCCAGCCAGAAATGCCAAGGAATTCCAGCAACTACGAGAAGTTAGGAGGAGGCAGAAAAGGTCATCCTCTAGAGCTTTCGGAGAAAACATGTCCCTGCCGAAACCTTGATTTTGGTTTTCCATCCTTCAGAACTGCAAGAGAACTGTGTGTTTTAAGCCACCAAATTTGTGAAAATGTGTTATAGCCCCTTAGGATACACTTTTCAATTTCATCCAAATTGTTACTGTAAGAGAGGTGAACCTTTACCTCTACCCACTTAGAGTCCCAGCTGGGCATAAAATTAAATTGATATAAGATAGATTAACAGAAGAAAAGCATGTAACTTTTACATGACTAGGGTGCCCACGGAAGGAAATAAAAACCCAAAGAAGTGTCAAATGCTATTATATTATATTAAACAAAGAGATGTAATTGTAGTAAAGTGACTAAATAATGTGATGAGGCTACAGCAAGAAAAGGATTACTTTAATAAGATCTGTTTAATGAGATCAGAATTCTCCTAGCTATGACTCCCCATTGAAGAGTATTTTTCTTCTCTTGGTCCAGGAAGGGCATCTGTGACATGAGAGGTTTAGTCTCCTGTTTTCAGGAAGAAAAAGAGATTAGAATGCCTTTCTTGCATCTGCTGTTTTTCAAGTACATTAACTCAAAAATAATCCTTATACCACAGTGGTAACTTTTGAGGAATGTATTCGGCTACCCTTCATTACAGGCTTCTTGACCTAGTCCATACCGCTGTATATCTAATGAAGAGAAAAAAGATTGCAGACAAGTCAACATTTCTTATTTCTTAAACTGAAGAAGAGGGGAGTCAGAGGGAACAAAGATCTGTGGCTTTAAAATATTATTTTTTTCTCTCCAATTCTTACAAGATCAGCCCCCCTACCTAAAACAGCCACTTGAAGCTAATCTCAAAGCTTCCAGTACGATTTTATTTGACCTTTAGTTAAAGACCACCTCTACCAGCAACTGACTTTGTTCCATTCCCTTGGGCTGTTGCAGAAGTCAGATTTCACAGTGTTCCTTTCATTGTTCTGCTCGGAAATCTAAAACCTGTTCATCCTAAAAGAACCAACCTGAGAGTGCCAATTGAGGCAATAACAAAATATATATTTCACATATTTTTGAGAAACAATATGCAGGGAAGAAAAATGAAGAGAATAAAATTGTCTGTTTATCTGAAAACTGTGTTTTTCTACGCTGAGCACTCTGTTTATAGAGCCAATACATCATGTCCACCAATAAGTGGAAATGAAGCATGTTTCTTCCACACATTGTTTGACACAGAAAGTGAGTATTTTATTGGCATTGGGTAATTTAAACTCACATAGTGGTGTCTGGAGTACATTAGCAGCATCCCATGCATAGACTAGATTGTTCAGCAATTTGTGTACCAGAGAGAAGCAGTCCAAAACAATTCGGGAGAGAGGCAAGGGCAAAAAGTGTGGAGAAGTTGCTTTATGTCAGACAAGTAGAGCTGTCATTAGGAAGATATTCATTAGCATCAGATAAATCCTAAAACTTTTGCCACCCAGTTTGCTAAATGCTAGTTTATATGGCAGAGTGACAGGTAATGACATGGTAATATTGATCTGCCACATACACAGCACTGAAGCTGCCTCAGATAATCCATTGGATTCATTCTTCCTATTTTTCCCTACCTTCTCCATAACAAACAGCATGTAAAGGGACACACACACACATACACACACGCACACACATATACATACACACACACTCTCTCTCTCTCATGCATATTAATTGCTATGAAAGACATAATGTATTGGGATTAAAAGTATTTGTTCTGGAGTTAGACTAGCTGGATTTGAATCCCAGATTTACCATTTACTGCTGTGTAAACTGTATCTATGGAATAGAGATTATATAGTTCATATATCATATGTACTATTGTGACAAGTATTATAAAGGATAATACACACAAAATGCAGCCAGAGGCACCAAATAAATAGTCAATAAATATCAGATATCATCGTCACCATCACTATCATTATACATACTCATAGGCTTGGTTATCAACATACATCTGTATGACTAGGCGCCTTTATAGGGTTGTACATGAACTTAGGAGTCTAAGGCTTAACAAAGGTTTGAACTTTGGAAAATTATGTTAATTTTTCCTTTAGAAAATATTGCGAAATAAAACTCAGGAAAATATCTCCAAGTTCCAATAAATCAAATGCTCAGCTAATAGAGAAAATCTGCTCAGTATTGACCAGTCTTGTCAGCTAGTCAACCTAGATAAAACATTGTCTTATCTACTCACTTATAGACCAGTTGAATCATGCCATAAAAGATGAGTTAACATGACTAAAGGCAAGCAGCAACTAAAGCAAAAGGTATTGAGGGAAGGTAACAAGTAATTCCACTTGTCTGGCTCCACAAATTCTAACGTAAGCTCTCTGGACCCGAGACAAATCCCAGCCCTACTTCCCAGCATACAATAGGAACACTAAACTTCTTCTTTGGGCTTAAATATTGGGTTGATTGGTTTTTATCTCAACTGTAAAGCAAAAGTTTGTAATAATATGAAATGAGTAACTGCATGTAAAAACTCCAAGATTCTTCAAAACTAGAAAATAATGATATAATGTATTACTAAACTCAGAAATACGTTTAATATGAAGGTTAAAAAGCAAAACTAGAAATGCCAATCCAGACCAGTTAGACTTTCCACTCTAGCTTAGTAAAAGCCAATCAGGAAACTTTAAGTGACATGATCAAAGCGGTGTTTTAATGGGTTGCCCTTGCAGCCACCTGTGGCCTTGTTTTGATCAGGTCATGCTTTTCTTCTTGCAAGTCAGATAAGACAGCAAATAAAAATGATCTACACAATATGTTCTTGCTCCTTAGAATTTTCTATAGAAAATATAGATTAAAAAACAACTTGTAACATTTATGAGCAGGATTTCCTGGCTATCAATCAGCCTTCTGGTACCACAAATGAAGATACTTACAAGAAGATGATCTTAAAAACGAATCAGAAATTGATATTTTTAGTGTAACAGTGTTTGGTTATATTTTTAAAGAGACATTATTTTTTTTGTTGTTAATATAAGTGCACTACATTTCACTTCTACCTATGGAGTAGATCCTACCAGTGTTCAAAATATTTGCTGCCTCTCCCTGGGGGTTGATTGTACCTTCTCTCTCCATTGCTATTAAGCTTGTCTCTGAAAGTTTCTTTGAGCAATAAGATATGAACAGTAGTGACATGTGCCACTTCCAAATAGAAGCTATAAAAGCCTTCACATGGTTCCACTATCTCTGATTGCCATGGAAAAATGAAATATTAAAAGCTTCCTCACTCTTAGAAAAAAAACTTTATGGAAGGCATAATAACAAGTAAACACCAGCACGCTCTAAACCTGTCCAAGCAATCAATGACAGTTCTATAGCCATGGTAATAGTAATGATCAGAACTGCTCAAGAATATCAGCCAATCAGTGACAACCTCTTACTTCTAAAAGTCATTGATTCAAGAATGGATTTATAAAAGAAAGATTCCCTGAATGTCAATTAGTCAATAACAGTCTCACCTTGGTAACCATGCTTCTACAGATGAAGTCAACACACTCCCATACTGTAACTGTCAATCCCCAAACTCTACTCTTTCCAAAAGCCCTGCTTTGCTTAAGTGTGTTGTTGATTCACAGAGGTTTTCCTCACTTAAATAAGCAATAAATCCAGCCTTAAGGTTTTTGTTTCAAATAGTGAGTGGTGGTCTTATCTTTTGACATGTGAAGTAAAAAAATGACCAGATAGGGCCTAGTCACTGTCTGAGTCCTCAGTGGAGGGAATGTGGCACAAAGCCATTGCTGGCCCATAGTGGACATGTGACATCAGTAAGACATAACCATTGTTTGTGCAAGCCACTGAGATTTTCACGTATTTCTTACCACAGGATAATTTACACTATGCTGAATTATAAAGACTATAAGCCTAAGTTGTGTAATTACACAAGAAAACAGTTATGGCTTATATCCTACTCCTGAGTTTTCCACTTGTGAGATCAGACTTATCTTCCTCATTTAATATAATTATTAAGTTTTCACAATTTCAACACCGCATTTATTTTAAAGGGTTCACTTTATTAGTTATTTGAAAATTATTTTTCCTGTAAACTCTATGATTTTCAAAGATTTCTCCTGTGCAAAACAACTTCACCAAAGCAATAGTAACAATAATATGGGTTAAAAATATAAAGCAATATAAAAATATAGCTACAAAAGAAAAAATATACTACCTAATACATTATCCAGTCAAAAATTTTCAATTTGAAGCAATTTTCCCCACAAAATCCTATCTCTGGTTTGAAAATCAAAACAAATAATAAAGTTAAATTTGCCTTTAAAACATGTTAAATTTGACTAGAAAATGCCTATTACAAAGGGAAGTAGTATGCCTATAGTTATATTTCAATTGATATATGATTATTTTCAAATTTTGTGATGTGGTTAGAACTCATGGAATTCATTTTGAAGGGCAGCTAATCATCACAATTCAGTGATTAGGGACACTCATTAATTCATTTAACAAGTATATATTGAGAACATATTATATGTAAACTACAGGATACAATGCAGTCAGTGTTCCAAAATAAATAAGACACAGAATTTGTCTCCAAGTTCTAAAAGTGTAAAAAAGTCTAAAAGTGAAAAAAGAAAGTCTAAACGTTTAAAGAAGAAAATTTAATGTATACTCCTAATCAAATGAGAGCATGATAAATGGCATCAGAAAGATGTACATAAAATGATACGCAAGAACTAAGGAAAAAGAAATTACAATGGAGGAAAATCAGAGAAAGGTTATGCAGGAGGTACATTTAAATGGGACCTTGAAAAATAGGTAGGAAATACGCATAGGAGCCCGACTTCATATAAGGAAGGCAGGACTACCCATCTTTTCAGTGTAGCCCTGATCTAGGCATTATTTTTAATGGCAAAAGCCACAATTACTTTTGCACCAACCTATAGCAAGCCAGAGCCATTCTCTCCGTTACATGAATCACAATTTTCCTGATGCGTATCATCAATACTCTCTGAGATGTGGCAGGAGGTGAGGGGAAGTTATGTTTTAAGATCTGCTCTCCAGGTTTATCCACTCACTTAGGCAGCATAATTTAACCCAGATACTCTTTCTAACAGATTTTAGTGAAGTAGAGATTTCAAAGCATAGAGGTCATTGGAAATTAATTCAGAGTTTATACATTCCTTAGAATTGTTGGCCTATGAAGGCCCAAACTTGTCAATATCTTCAGTTAGAATCTTTATGAAAGTAGACTACCTTTCTGTATTTTATTTCTTCTATATGGGTCAGAGCTTAAATCCAAAGCACTGAACCCCAGCCAGGGATTAATAGTGGTGAAAATTGTTAGTTAACTAGACTTGATGGGGCAGCCGACTGATCAGGCATGATTATAGGCCTCATAATTCACTGAGAAAAATTCATTAGTCAACATTTTCACTGACACTCCCTTCCTAGTAATAGTCAAAGCACAATTCTACAGCTCTTTCCGACCATTACTTTTCTCACCTGAGAAATTCCAGGATGAAGGGATTAAAAGAAATGTAAATTTTTCACTTCATATCTCACCTACAAAAGTGGACAGCAACATGATTTGGGAAAATTTCCTGAAGTCATGATGAAATGTATAGCAGAAAAAAAGCCACCTGGATCTATTATTTCTTTTGCAAAGCAAAGTAAAATCTTTTTAAAAACTCATATTCAATTTTATTAAGCAATATTAAAAAATGATAGAGCTTTCAAGACACACAGGAATATAGTGCACATGTCATTTATATGCAATTGTGCATAAATCATTCTCTTTTGAGATGAATGGAATCAGAACTTCATGGCACTTGCAGAAAATGCCCACTTAACTTTCAAGAAGAACCTTATAAAAGAATGCTTAACAACTTCTCCAGAATAAAGCTTGGGCCTAAATATGAAGACTTTGCCATTACATAAACACTCTTCAACCCTCTGATGCAGTGAAGTTAATATCATTGCCACCATTCTTACTTAAAGTAAGTGGAATAATGGGCATGTTCTGGGAGAAAAAAAAAAAAACAGTAAATTAAGTGTTAAAAGTCCATGAATATAAATGGAACTAAAGTCTCAATGGTCAAAATAATTTTTTTCAAGTTCCCTGGCTAAAAAATTCAATGTAATCAGCAGCTACTTTCCAAAAAGAGACAAAAGCAGTATCTCAACTTTCTATATCAACTATACTAGGGGCATATATATATATATATATATATGTACACATATACATACTAGTGATTCAAAAGACCTTGGCATCAGACTCAAATACATGAGATATAACAGATTAGTAATTGACGTGAAAAGATCACTTTCTGTTTCTCAGTTTCCTCACCTGAAAATGGCATTCGAATATTCATCCTAGACTTGTTCAAGCATCAAATGTAAGAATATAAATAGACACACTCTGTAAACTGTAAAGTGTAAGAGGTCATGATTGCCACACTTCTGTAAAGTCTTATAACCTTGAGTTCCTGTATACAAAGCTTCTCAGTTGACCCCATGGATATTTTACCTCTAGACCACCTTGGCATTGACTGTCTTGGTACTGGCAGGTAAGTCCCTACTCTCTCTTTTCCCTGCCTGTAAAACTAAGTGGATCCCCACTAGCCGCAAATATTTGTGAACTACGTAAATGTTTCAAAAGTTCTCTGAGAGACTCAGAGCAAAAAGCAGGCTGCAGATTCAAAGTGCTAGTTAGATTTTCATGACACTAAAGTATTACCGCATCTCTATGGAATTTGTAGGGCTTTTCTATCCTTAGGACACAAACAGAATAAATTGGATGAGGGTTACTGGGTCCTTGAGAGCAGTTCCAAACAGCCATCTATGCACAGAGACTGGGGTCAAAGTCGGATACAGAATCTCAGAATTCCATTATGACACTGTTGGATGAGGCTGTTTTTCCTGCATACATAATGAATTTATTATCTCAGGCTTCCCAACTGTTTTGAAACTAGAAGTCTGACATTTAAACTTGGGAGTAAGCAATTACTGAAAAAATGGCAATCTGTACCAATGAAAAAAGTTCAGAATATTTCTTCATTTGGGTACATTTAACTGTGTGGATAAGAGGAACTAATCTATGTTTCAATTAGTTCCCTGTGACTCTAGCAAAGTTCGATGGATTAATCAAATTTTGGCTTTTGGGGGAAGGATTTACTTAAAATCAAATTGATCTGTTGTTCTCATATTATCACTGGTAAATCTATATTTACTCTGCTTTAGGGCTTCTGAAGAGTAATAAATTGTCACCACTCCTGCAGTCTGCCTGAGTCTCAAGTCACACTTGAAATGAGTTTAATATTTAGAGCCCCTTTCAAAAGTACTGTTGCTTGCAGACACTCAGTCGTAAACTTTCCAACAACAACAACAAAAAAATGCGACAGTAGAGGCAAGATTTCATGAAGGCAGAATCAGACTGTAAATATTCTTCCTGACTTTTGGAGACAAGGAAGACGGTTTCACCAGGCAAAAGCAAAATTCAAATGAAAAGAGGATGAGACGTGAATGCCAAGTGTGCATGTGTGTGGTGGCGACCGAGGATGGATAGATGTCTAATTGCATACTGCAGGAATATTTCCAACTACAAATTGTTTTCACGTAGTGGGGACATTTGTCCTAGGCTCTGTCTTTCCTTTCCTTTGATGGACACTGACAATGGCCTCTCCTGTTCAAAATGCACTCTGCAGGTGTTGCTTAGAAAGGCATACACATCACTCAGTTTCCTTATCATCTCCAGGGACTGCTGTTCTTTGTCCCTCATGGAACAAAGGCTCTGATAAAACTTCAAGGCTCTGATGTTGAAATACAGATTCCTGCATTTAAAGTGCATCACTGCTGCTCTTCCTGCCAAGAGAGCTAGGCTGCTAATTTGATGCATAGATGCACCTTTTGGACTGCAAGGGGTTAACCCAGTCTGCCAGCCAAGCCAGGAGAAAAGGAGCTGACTCCCAGATGCCACTGCCTGCAAAATTAATCCTGGAGCTTAGCATCTGGACGCTTTACCTGCCAGGCGGGACCCAGTAGGTCTTTTTCATCACTGGGCCAGATTAAAAGAGAATGATGAGCAGAAGTGGTTCTGTACCCACCAGTGACAAGAAGGAAAAAAAGCAAAAACATCCTCCACTGAAAAGGAACCTCCCGATTGCCTCCAGGTATTAATGCTCTGAAAACAGTGGACAGGGCACCCCATGTTATGTCCAGACACCACCTGACCAGTCTGCCTGCTGGAAAAAAACTCAACGAACATATGAAGCCACAGGGTCGGGCACACTGAGCAAGTCCAAGCTACCTTCAGGGTGCCACCTGTCAAGTTTTCACCTGAGCAGACAGGATTTTCAAATGTGTTCTTTGGTTTCAGGCTGCTGATAACATTTGTCAGGAAACTTTTTTTTTCCCCTGCCTTGTTTGTTTTGAACTTAACAGAAAATCAAACTTTCCCAAATCCATGTGCTTCCTTGATCTTCTAGTCTTAAGAAATTCTTTAAGCTTCAGGCTTCCTTGTCTTCACAGGTCTTCGGTTTTTTATTAAACAAAACAACAACTGGTATTTTTCACATGTTGTTTTAAACATTAGAAACACAGTTACATTATTGGGGGATTGCCCAGAGCTGGAAAACAGTACATTCCACCTATCTAGATGAATCCCACAGGGGAGCAAAGGGCTGGAGAAGCAGGAGATAGAGCCAACAGTACAGACCTGATTTGCTGGGCAAGAACCTCAAAGAAATAATGAGGTCCCAGGAGAGGTGGAGCTCTGATGTAGGGAATTGAATCCTTTTCCAAAGCTTTCATAAGATGTGTTTTTCTTTCTATTGCCAGATAAAGGTCTGTGTGGGGTAGAGGGAAAGAAGGAAGGAAGGGAGTGGAAGTATTTGATAACAAATGGAGGGGAATGGTTCAAGGCTTTGCTTAGGTTTCAGGTAAGGTTTCCTTGAAAAGTACTATGAGCAATTTCAATTTCACAGTAAAAGTATCTGAGAATTTAAACAGTAAAAGTAACTTGGAATTAAAGAATAAACCAGGACAGAGACATGCATTTCAAGGGCAGTTATCAGGGATACAAGGGGGTTGCAAAGTAGCACTTTATAAATTTGATCTCTTAATATGAAGCCACATTTTCTAAGTCTTTGAATTAATAGTTTGCAGACACAATTTCCAAAAACCAATGTAAATTTTTTGAAGTTGTCCAAGTGTGTGTGTGTCCTCTGAAGAGATCTGCCAAGCCAAATCTCAAGTTTTAGATTCAGTTCTCATAGCAAGATAAAATAATTATTTCTAAACGTGAAAGTCAAAAATTTTCTTAAACTGGGTGAATCTAAGCATAGTTAATTGACTCTTTTACAGAGGTGACTGTTTTTAAAAATCCAGCTATTCTGTAAGGAAATGACACCCTCTACAACTTCTTCCCCCTGCTCACTGCTGTATGTGATTTCTTGTCATTTTGGGAACAATTTATCCCAGTTTGCCTAGGATAATCCCTGGTGGTTCTTGTCATCCTGGTGAAATTATTAACACACCCTTTTTTACTCTCATGAATGTCCTAGTTTGAATGAAAAATGACATTGCTTCTTACTAGAGAGGACTGCAAAGTTCTGATGTACACAGGGTAAGGCCATTGGGACAGGAGACCAGGAGCTGCCGAAACCACAGCCCTAGGATGAAGCAGGCACCCCTGGGTAGAGCCCATGAGGAAGAGCCCCAATTGAGTTCCACCAGAGCTAGTGAGTCAGTGTACCTTCACTCCTAGTAGAACATTTTGTGGGGTTTTCTTTTGTTTTTGAGGCAGGGTTTCCCTTTGTCGCCCAGGCTGGAGTGCAAGTGGCCCCATCTCAGCTCACTACAGCCTCAACTTCCTGAGCTCAGGCGATCCTCTCACCTCAGCCTCCTGAGTAATTGGGGCTACAGACACACACCAACACTCCCAGCTAATTTTTTACAAAAGCGAGACTCAGTCTCCAATAATAATAATAATAACAACTTCCTTCCCCACCCATTATATTCAAAATGGTTTGTTCTTGTTTGTTTGTTTGTTTAAGACAGAGATTCACTGTTTCCCAGGCTAGAGTACAGTGGCATGATCTCGGCTCACCACAACCTCCATCTCCCAGGTTTAAGCGATTCTCCTGCCTCAGCCTCCCAAGTAGTTGGGATTACAGGCACCTGCTACCATGCCCAGCTAATTTCTTTGTCTTTTTAGTAGAGACAAGGTTTCACCATGTTGGTCAGGGTGGTCTCAAACTGCTGACCTTGTGATCTGCCCACCTCAGCCTTCCAACAAAACGTGTATATTTTTTAATGGAGAAAATGGAAGAAATAAGAGTAAAAATTTTGCAATGAAAGAAACTTGCCATTTGACACTAATGAGATAAAATAAGTATAAATTAATTTAAATAATGAATGTTATAAGAAATGATAACAAATAATCCAAAATAATTTTAGGGCATTTACACTGCTCAAAATAAATGTAGTTTTTTAAAACCTCTATTTAAATATTTCTTTCTGAATTGTATAAGACTTATCTGAAGGAGCCAGGCATGGTGGCTCACGCCTGTAATCCTAGCACTTTGGGAGGCTGAGGTGGGTGGATCACCTGTGGTCAGGAGTTCAAGACCAGCCTGGCCATCATGGTGGAAACCCATCTTTAAAACAAAATAAAATAAAAAGACTTATTTGAAAAGTGGGCTGAGAAGCTCTAAATATACTCACTTGATCAACAAATATTTGTAATATCATGCACAATGCGCTGTTCTATAAATAGTGATCAAACACATAACATCGGGGATGGTTAAAGCTCAGAGGAAATGTAAAACACACACACATACAAAAATATCTAACATGAAAATTTTATCATGTATAAAGCTTTCTCATACCCTTTATTTCATTTGATCCTATGGTACAGCATATTTCACAGGTTAACAAATCAAAATTTGGAGAAGTTAAGGGAGTCATTCAAGATGAGACAGCTAAGAAATTAGCAGAGTTGGAGTTCCAACCTATACTTTCTAAGCAAGGTTTTTTATTTCCTTATTTTTATTTCAGTTTTAGGGGAACAGGTGTTTGGTTGCATGGAAAAGTTTTTTAGAGGTGGATTCTGAGATTTGGTGCACCCATTACCCAGGCAGTGTACACTGTATCAAATGTATAGTCTTTTATCCCTCACCACCCCCCACCCTTCTCCCCGAGTCCCGTAAGTCCATTGTATCATTCTGTGCCTTTGTGTTCTAAGTAAAGTTTTTTTGGCAATAATTCTTTTTCTTATAGGATAGACTGCACATGGGAAAGAATAAATAAGGATTCTAGTCACAGGCCATGTTAATTTAGACAAAGTTCTTGAGTTTCTATTTTCTCCTCTGTGAAATAGATTTAATACTTATCATACTCTGTGACTTATCTCTGTCATGGTATTTCACAATCAAGTATTCTTGAAAACTCAAAAAGATATGCAAAGTTTTATTCCCACTAGAAATAATCAATGACTCAAGAGTAATTGTTTCTAAACAAGTTGTATTTTCTCAGAAAAACAGGTTGGGGGTGCGGGCCATGGAGGAGATGTCGGTACCAGTTGGGCCATACTGGTTGGCAAAATATTGACATATTTCTGAGCTGCATGATTAATTGGCACTGGCTCTAGTCCATTAAAAATCCTAGCTTTTTCTTTGGAATCTTCTAGATCTTCCCAGAAGTCAGAAACTAAAGGAACAATGCTGGCAAGTTCCTGCTTCGGTGCTAAGGCCAGTACCAACCTTACTAGTACTTGACCTCTGTCCCTGACTTGTTGGAGACATTCCTGACCAACAGAGAAAAAACTCCATCTCTCTGTTTGCAGCTTGCTTTCTAATGTAGCCAGTCATGTCAACAACTTCTGCCTATATTCCTGTGATCAATGTCCATGTGAATGTAGTACTACTCTTTTTACCCACTGGGTCTTAGTCTATTTTTGTGTTGCTATAAAGAGATACTTGAGGCTGGGTAATATATAAAAGAAATACGTTTATTTGGCTCATAGTTCTGCAAGCTGTATAAAAAGCATGACGTCAGCATCTGCTTCTGGTGAGATCCTCAGACTTCTTTCACTCATGGCTGAAGGCAAAGGGGAGCTGGTATATCCAGAGATTACATGGTAAGAGAGGAAGCCAGAGGGGGAAGGAGGGGAAAAGTGCCAACTCTTTTTAACAACCAGCACTCACAAGAGCTAATAGAGCATGAACTCACTCATTACTGCAAAGATGGCGTAAGCCCTCATGAAGAACCCACCCCCATGACCCAAACACCTCCCATTAAGCCCCACCTTCAACATTGGGGATCAAATTTCAACATGAGGTTGGGGGAACAGATATCCAAGCTATAGCACATCACAAGATAGTAATTGCAGAAATGTTTAAAAAAAAAAAAAAACTGTGGCTAGGATGGGAAATTTGTCAAAATGTGATGCTTGATCTCCAGGAGCATTAATGCAACTTTAGAGAAGGTTGAAGGCTGACAGATCTGGGAGCAGTGGGAAGGTCACTGATCATTTATTTACTGTTTCGGGCAAAGGAAAAACTAAAGAATGCTTCAATTACCCAGGAATTTACTCCCCAACTCACAGCAATATACTGCAGTTACACCAGGAAATAGAGCTCTTCAAAGCCAGATGAACGTCCCTGCCTAAAGGACTTCTAAAGACCAGGCATTTCAGAGACTCAGAACACCAACAACTCTTGTCTCCAGTTTAAAATCTAGGAATCTACCAAAATCTGTCAAATGGACAATGAAGAGAACCAAAGGGAAATCACGAACACTGTTTGCAGGCACATGCTATGTAAGAATATACTCTGTTCATCCAAGGACAAGGAAAAAAACAACAAAAATAAGCATGGTATGTGTGAAAATAGTCTGCACTTTCAAAAAGAGAGAGAACTTAAGCACTAAAGATGCATCAGAAAAACAAACCTTTGAAAAAGGTCTACTATAGGAAATGGTAAACTGGATTTTTTTTTAATAGAAACTTGATTTTTTTCCCAGTGAAATTCAGGAAAACATAGACTCTGTGAAATAATATTAGGTTAACATTTAGATGGAAGGGGAACAGACTGGATCAAGCAAATATAAAACAGAAGATGGATTTTTAAAAAGGAAAGATTATAATGATATAAAATTGCAAATGAATAAATCATTCATTTAATGTATCTTTAGAAAAGGCTAAGAAATCTCACAGTACAAAGACTAGCAAGGTCTTTGGGACAGTATTATAGAAAATTGTCCCCAAGACAACAAACTTAAGAAGCATTTCAGGAATGCAGAAAGAAAAAGAAGAGAAAAATTATGTAATTGGGGAGGATGAAAATGACATACAGAAAATAAAGACATAAGAAATGGCTAATCGATTTCCTGGTTGGGAAGGGCAAGGAGAAAAGAACAAATAAAACAATAAATAAATGAACAATGTAAATGAGTAAGGCTTTCCTAATAGAGGAAAATCATCTTATGCTTTCATAATAGATTACAACATGACTAATTTTTCCTTAAGCTATAAAGCAGCAGCCTAGGAAATTTATCAAGAAAGTCCTGAGGTCTTGGATCAAAAGAGTTTACCTTTCTTTCATATTCTGGTTAAGTTATGATTTTAAAAACAAAAAAGGAACAAATCATGCATCCCTGAGGCTGGGCCAGGACACTCAGGAGTTCTCTCTCTCAGAAAAAACTTCTGAGGCAGGCCATAGGCTTCTCTAAAGAATTTAAAGCCATTTAAGAAGGTTTTAAAAAAATTTTTTTAAGTTTGTTTTTTAAAAGGGTTACCACCAAACTCTATGCTCAGCCAACTTGTCATTCAAATAATAAAATGAGAAAAAATTATTCTTAGTAATGAAAAGGCTCACAAAGGATATCTCCCAGAGTTCTTCCGAAAATGTTAAACTGTTCAAAAGATCAGTCAAAAAGAGAACCCAGAAATGGTTAACCTGTGGCATAGTTCAGAAGGCACGGAACTCAAAAGAGTTTTGAAAGAATACTTATTGTTATTAATATCATAACTTAAAAATATCTGTTTATTCAAAAGCCCTATATCGTAAGAAAAAAACTCTGAAACAAAAGAAGGGATGAATAAAAGTGGGTACTGGGTAGACCTAGAGCATAGCGAAAGTATCTGAATTATTCATGACACTGATTATTAGCAAAATATATGTTCAAATGTGTCATTCTTTTAAAAATTTTAAGGTCCACTCTACTATTTTCTTTTTTCTTTTTCCTTTTTTTTGAGATGCAGTCTCACTCTGTTGCCCAGGCTGGAGTGCAATGGCATGATCTTGGCTCACTGCAACCTCCGCCCCCCAAGTTCAAGCAATTCTCCTGCCTCAACCTCCTATGTAGCCAGGACTACAGGTGCATGCCACCACACCTGGATAATTTTTTGTATTTTTTGTAGAGATGGGGTTTCGCCATGTTAGCCAGGATGGTCTCGAACTTCTGACCCCGTGATTTGCTTGCTTGGCCTCCCAAAGTGTTGGGATTACAGGCGTGAGCCACTGCTCCCAGCCAACTCTACTATTTTCAATAAGTAGGAGCTAACAGTTGGGTGTTCATGGACATAAAGATGGCAACAATAGACACTGGGGACTACTAGAGAGGGAAATAGGGAGACGGCAAATGCTCTGAACAACTACCTGTGAGGTATTACCTTCACTATGTAGGTGACAGAACCATTTAAATGCCAAACCTTAGCATACACAATATACCCATGTAACAAACCTACATGTGTACCCCAAATCTAAAATAAAAGTTGAAATTCTAAAAAATTAAAATACCACCAATAAAGAATGTCTGGGCCTGGTGGCTCACACCTGTAACCCCAGTATTTTGGGAGGCATAAGTGGGTGAATCATTTGAGCTCAGGAGTTGGAGACCAACCTGGGCAACATGGTAAAACCCCATCTCCACAAAACAAAACAAAACCAAAAATTAGCCAGATGTGGTGGTGTGCACCTGTAGTTCCAGCTACTCAGGAGGCTGAGGACTAAAGATCACTTGAGCCTGGAAGGTCAAGGCTGCAGTAAGCTGAGATTATGCCACCATACTCCACCCTGGGCATCAGAATGAGACTGCCTCAAAAATAAATATAAATAAATATCATAAAATACTGTTTTCAGAGACTTTTTCTTCCAAATACTTGGGGCAAAAAAAATCAAAATAACATTTCATATGACAAGAGGAGCAAACAAAGAAAAGAAAAAACAAGCAAAATATACAAACAATAAAAGACAGGTATCTCCAAACAAAATAACAGAATAAACTCAAAACCACAGTTATGATAATAAACACCTACTAAAATATAACTCTTCTCACTTGGCTACAAATTAAAATCTAGCAATAATAGGCCTCCCTAACACAAAAGGACAAAGCAAAACTAAAAGTAAATATTTGGGCAAAAAGATAAAACGAAGGAAAAAGTCAAACCAAGGAAAAAGAGACAGATAAAGCATATTGTTAACAGAAAATTAATGGGAAACAAAAATTAAAATGTGTATAATTTTATATATCTCTCTGTATATTCTAAATATATATAATTTTATATATCTGTATATTCTAAATATATACACAGATACAATCTATAATTATGATTCTAAGCAATTATACTTTATAATGTAGTATAAAATACATTAAGCAAAAATGAAAAATAAACAGAAAAACAATGTAGGAAGAGATTTTAAATATATAGGCTTTGTTAAGTAAATTAGATTTAAAATGATATAAAAAACTAAATACTTAAGATTTATTTAACATTTATATTGAACTATATAAGGAAAACAGAAATGTCCATGGAACTTTTGTAAGAATAGTTCTTATGTGAGGCCACCAAAAAAGCAAAATATTAATAATAATAAAAAACTCAATGGTTCATATTCTTTAAAACCAATACCAAAATACCCTCAAATACCTACATGTTAATATTAAAATGTTAAACAAAAATTTTAAATGTTTGAAAAAAATTATTAATCTTATAAACAGCCTATTTAAAAATAAAAATAGCAATTATAGAAAAAATTTAAAGAAACACTAATATAAAATTGTATACCAGATATATGGCAAGTGGCCAGAACTACTCAATAGACTCACTATTCTTCTAGATTAACAAGAAAGGAGGGAAGGAGGGAGGAGGGGGGGAGGGAGGGAGGAGAAAAAAGGAGGGGAGGGGAGTGGAGGGGAGAAAAGGGAAGAGGAATGAGAGACAGGAAAAAGGAACAAAGAAAGAAGAGCAAAAATATTAACTAAGTTATTAATGCCATAAATTAGGAAAGAAAGCATAATAAGGCAATTTTAGGAAAAGCAGAAGAAAGAAGCTAATTCTTTCTTAAATGTAGAAGTAAAGAATTTGAGGTAAAAATTCAAAAGTAGAATTATAAATCTAAGAAGCAGATCTTTGCAAATAAAACCAATCAAAATAATAACTCTCCATAAAATAATCACTTAAAATAAAAATCCTAATACACAAATTTAGAATTAGAAGGGGAATGTCACAGTACAGAGGTAATTAAAAATAATATCATGTATTAAGATATGCTAAAGCTTTCAAGCTATTAATGAAATGTAAATTTTTCCTAGAAAATCTAATTAACAATATTGACCTAGAAGAAGTAGAAACCATGGAAGGAATTTAAACATTAATTAGTATATTACTTAGCAAAAATGTGCCAAATTAGAACAACAAGGTATTGTGCTATATGAACACCTCTGGAATATAAAATTAAATGATGAACTTTCTAGTTTATTTTACAATCCTTTGCATAATTTTGATATCAAAACATAAAAATAGGCAAAATAGGAATTCAGGCCAACTATACACACACACACACACACACACACACACACACACAGATTTGAAAATTATAGGAAAAATCTTATAAAATATATGACAGCATTATATTTTAAAAATTAGGCAGGGCACAGTGGCTCATGCCTATAATTCCAGCACTTTGGGAGGCCAAGGCAGGTGGATCATGAGGTTAGGAGTTTGAGATCAGTCTGGCTAATATAGTGAAATCCCATCTCTACTAAAAAAAAAAAAAAAGAAACCACACACACACACAAAATTAGCCAGGTGAGTTGGTGTGTGCCTGTAATCCCAGCTAATCAGGAGGCTGAGGCAAAAGAATCACTTGAACCCGGGAGGCAGAGGTTGTAGTGAGCAGAGATTGTGCCACTGCACTCCACCCCAGGCTACAGTGTGAGACTCCAGCTCAAAAAAAGAAAATTATTTACCATGGTTGCTCTATTTATTTTCAGAAAACAGTAAAAGCTTATTTTATAATAAGAAATATATTAAATAACTTCAAAAATGATTATCAAAAATAGTTTTGTTAAAAAGGAATTTGCTAAAATTCTTCATATACCCCATCATTGTAACAAGGACTCTACAAAAAAAGTAAGGAAACGTTCCAGATCCAAGAAATCTCCAAACGATCACAGCAAAAATTTCAGCAGTCTCTACTATAAATTTGATATACTATATCACTGCATAGAGTTTCATTGTGAACTGAAACCCAGATGACAACTGGAAAACCACTTCCACTGCTAAGGTTACTTGATTTAAACCAGAATCCTCATTTATAGATATGTGAATATAGATCTTTATGAAAGCATATTGTGGTAACGTTGTTTGCCCAGATGTTTGGAGAGCTACCAGCAGACAGCTTTCAGCTTTCAGTCCTGTAGGAATTACCTCAAATACAGAGAGCTGTTTCACCCAGAGTCATAACTTTCTTGAGGTGGCCCACCTTCCATACAGAACCCTAGCCTTCCTGAGTCAACCCAGGACAACTCTGAAGCGTCTCTGGTTCCCTTTGGAATCAGCTGAGGCAACACTGGGAGTGCACTGCACTGCAGTCTCTCCTTCTGCCCAGTCCTGCTTGCTCCCTTTCCATTTCACAAGTGTCTATGTCAAAGGTGCTGCTTACAAACATGCTGCAAGCTAAACTCCACTCAGAGTCGTCTTCCCAGTAAAACCAACCTAAAGCGTTAAGACATATGATGATGTTATTTTACTCAGTGCCTGGCTCTAACATTTAGGCCAGGCACTACCTCTTGAGGCACAGACTTAGAAATGTGTTAAGAACGCAGACCTATGGTTTGTGTTTAGGACAAGATGCATTGTTCTGTTTCTGATGGATCATTCTGAGTATTAGTTTCTCATCTATAAAACGAGAGAGTTGATCTAAGGGATTTCTAAGCTCTTTCCCAGTTTGAAAATGCCATATGATAAGATCTTCAAACATATATATTAGATCTAGGGCTTTACTATCTATACAAAGATTTGGTGAACTTTCTCAACAGCATGTTAATATGATCATTCAGTAAAAACAAATTGTCAGGTAGTTTGAGGTTGAACTAGAATGTTACTAGGTAGTCAAAGGATTAGGAGAGAAAATGAACATTATCTTCATTCATTCATCTACCAACTCATTTATTCATCAACTACTTATTGAGCAATTATTATGTGTTAAATATTGTGTCATGATCCACAAATCAGTAACATGTGGCCCCTATCCTCTGGAATCTCACAATTTAGTGAATGAAATGAATACTTAAAATAATAGCAATAATCCCCGAATATAAGTTCAGCAATAACATACAATGAGTTCTGTTGGACCATAGAAGAATACACCCAGCTCCACTTTAGGGTTGCAGGAATCACTTCCCAAAGGATTGACAAGGCCTGAACGCTGTTGAAAAAGAGGAGGCAGTCTACATGAAAATACGATCTCAAAAATTAACATCGCGTTCAGAGAACACTCTAGTTCTTTTTTTTTTTTTTTTCTTTTTTTTTTTTTTTTTTTTTTTTTTTTTTTTATATCCTGTGCCATCATTATATACAGGTTT
>NW_016107429.1:4710223-4769809 GCF_001604975.1 Cebus imitator | reverse complement strand
TTTTTTTATTTTTTGAGATGGAATTTTGCTCTTGTTGCCCAGGCTGGAAAGCAATGGTGTGATCTCGGCTCACTGCAACCTCTTCCTCCTGGGTTCAAGTGATCCTCCTGCCTCAGCCTCCTGATTAGCTGGGATTACAGGTGCCCACCACCACACCCAGTTAATTTTTTGTATTTTTGGTAGAGATGGAGTTTCGCTATATTGGCCAGGCTGGTCTCGAACTCCTGACCTCAGGCAATCCAACCACCTCGGCTCCCCAAAGTGCTGGGATTATAGGCATGAGACACCACACCCACCCGAGAACACTCTAGTTCTCAGGCACTTAGCTAAGTGTCTCAAGGCATGGTCAGAGCAAAGTCAGCAAGGGTTAGCAAATCAGTTCATGGATCCTGTAAACTGATGGTAACTGTGCGTCCAAATTATTACCGTCATTCTAGTCCCACAGGGATATAGGGAAGCTACCTTGGGGTCACAGAGAAGGGTAAAGTGTAAGAGATAGTCCAAGGGGGAAAGACTCTGGTTTCTTCCTCTGATTCATTTGGATCAGTGTTATACATAGGGCCTCATAGCTTTCTTCTAAAAAACAAGTTTTAGCAGTTAAAACTGGATACTAGAAATCATTGAATGATTTTAACATGCACTGACATGGTCAAATGGACAGTTGAAATAGATCATCTTGGTAGCTGTGTAGTCTATGAAGTAGGGGCAGGCAGCGTAAGCAGGAAGCTGTTCAGCTGTCCACAGGAGGAAAAACTCAGGCTCTAAGTAAGATAATGAGAGGACTAGAGACATCTGAGAAATGTTAAGGTAAAGTTGGTGTGACTTGATAATTAATTTTATGGGGGTGAGGTGAAAGATGTCAGTAAGTTATGGATGACACTCATGTGAACATATACCATTAAAGAAAAAACCCAGGATACATGACGTGAATGCTCTATTATTTAACAGCTTAGGAAAATCTTCTGCAAAGGGCAGAGAGGATTTAGTGAGAAAGGCCAAATCTCCTGCCTGCATATACAATAACAACAGCATTTTATTCTGCTTATAAAAATGTTCTGTTTCATTAAACTTTACTAAACATTTTTAGATTGTCAGTCTATACGCCCCCCCAAAAAAACTATAATGCTGAGATCCAAAATCATAGTGAAGTCAACATTTACTAGTGTTGTATGGAGGCTATTAAACATAATTCCAAACTTGGATGGATACAGGATTTGGGGAACTGAAGCTTATACAATTTTGAGGATGTCTTTTAAAAAATAATACAAAATTGCACATAAAATCAGTTTCTACTCTGGAATAGGAAAAAAATGACCAATCACAGATTTTCAAAAGATGAAAATATCACCCAGAAAATCTAAGATAACATATTACTTGCTTTTTAACATGTTTTTATAATGTTCTTCTTATATAATTGGCTACCCTTTGATTGTCTCTTGATGAGATTTTATAACATTTTTTACAGTGGAGCCTCTCAGCTTTTGCAGCCTTGGCACTATTGACATTTTGAGACAAGTAATTGTTGAGAGCAGGAGAAAGAGAGAAGGGAAGGAGATGCTTCATGTATTGCAGGAGTTGCAGCATCTCTGGCCTATATCCACTACAGGCTAACGGCATCCCCCACCAGTTGCAACCATCAAAAATGTCCCCAGCCATTGTCAAATGTCCCCTGGGAGACACATCCAAATGAGAATCACCATTCTGTAGAAAGAATAGAGCGATAGTGTTTCAATAGGCTCAGCCTGCCATAACGGAATATCATAGACTGGGTGGCTCAAATAGCAGAGCTTTATTTTCTCACAGTTCTAGAGGCTAGAAGCCCAAGATCAAGGTTCTAGCAGGATTTGGTGTCTGGTGAGGGATCTCTTACTGGCTTGCAGACAAATTCCCTCTCTGTGTATTGCCACACAGTGGAGAGAGAGTGTGAGCTGAGCTCTCTTGTGTCTTGTCTTTTTTTTTTTTTTTTTTGAAATGGAGACTTGCTCTATCCCCCAGGCTGGAGTACAGTGGGGTAATCTATGCTTACTGCAATTTCCACCTCCCAGGTTCAAGAGATTCTCCTGACTCAGTCTCTCAAGTAGCTGGGATTACAGGCATGTGCCTGGCTAATTTTTGTATTTTTAGTAGAGATGGGGTTTCACCATGTTGGGCAGGCTGGTCTCAAACTCCTGACTCCAAATGACCGACCCACCTCAGCCTCCCAAAGCGATGGGATTACAGGCATGAGCCACTGCACCTGGCTCTTGTGTCCTTTCTTACAAGGACACTAATCCTATCATATAAGCTACACTCTTCCGACCTGACCACGTTTACCCTTAGCTACCACCTGTAGGACTCATCTCCAAATAATACAGTCACACTGAGGGCTAGAGCTTCAACATATGAATTTTAGGGGAACACAATTCAGTCCATAGCAGATAGATAATTCTTTCTTCTAGTATAGTTGTTCAAAAACAATTTCTTTAATATTTTTGGAAAACTTTTTATTGGTTTTGCAACAATTTATTGGTAATAATACGTAAACGTTTAGGGTTGTTGTCAAATTTCAGAAAACATCAAGCTTCTTTCATAAATGACCTATGAGATTTTAGGACATTTCAACTTTTTTGAAATAATGATTAATCTTAAAAGCTCTTTGAATTAATGACTTTTTTTCCCCAGTTTTTCATGAATGTCATTATTGTAGTGGTGTATTATGATTTTATGTTACCATTATCAATGTCAGATTTTCATGTCCCCTAAGGAAGAAATTAATAAGACATATGCTATGTCTAGTTGGGCAATGACATTTCAGACACAGGAAGAGCATAAGCAGCGGTCAGTCCCAATAATGACAAAATGTCTGTTTGGGTAGAGTGTGGTAAACAGGGAAGGCAGCAGTGGATGAGAAATTTAGAAAAATGCTCAGTAGTCAGAGAAGGAGTGGGAAATATTGTCAAATGCTTGCAGGTGACTGAGAATAGATGTGACCATGACTTAAAGTTTGAGTTAAGGAATCAAAGGTTGGTTGATGAGCCACTAGGCATATGAATGTGTAGTGTGACAATCATTAGCTTTAGAATCAGCCAAGCCTCAGTTTAAATACTGATCTGACACAGAGTAGCCTGCAAAATATTTAACTGTGTCGGCTCATGTCCTCTGAGAAGCAGATACCAAGATAGAATTAGATGTGCAAAAGATTTATTGAAGAAAATGACCATGGAAAATAAAGAGAGGAAACAGAAGCTATCGAGAGCCTTTCAAATCATGATGAAGATCTGACACACATAAAAGGGAAGAGAGAAGAAAGGAGGACTGAGTCAGAAGACACTCAGACTGCAGTGGAGCTCTGAAAAAGTCTCAGCTGGAAGGCAAAGACTGCCCGGCGGAGAAGTTCTGCATTGAATAGGAATTGTCCAGCTCGAGGACTCTGGCCATGTTTTATCACTGGCTGACAGGACCTTGGGGAGAGTGCAACTTGATGGGGATGCTAAGATGGATCCGAAGGTGTTGCAGCTGGAGGAAATGTGCCAAAATATTCTCTTAAAGGAAAGAATGAGCCAGGCACCTCCAGGGACTGACCACTGGCCATAGCTTATGTATAGAAGTCATTCCTAAGCACATAAATCCATTCCAATAACCCAAACTGAATGTATCTCATTGGCATTCTTTTTAGCCATATCCCCAAAAAATGTCCCAGCTTATTCCGGTGCCACCAGACATGAGTGGAAATGTGACAGAGGGAAAGGTCCAGAGAAAAGACACAGTGGTCTTAACTGATTGCAGATAAGACATCTTTGGAAAATTTACAGAAGTGTATGTCCAAGTAGACGTGTGCTAGAGACCCTGCCAGGACATTGGAAGGGGTCCTGCAAATGAATGCCCTGAAGCTTAAAATACTTTAGCTTCACACAAATCTACCTCTGTTTCTAAAGATGGTGGTAATTTATTTTTACTGGACATGCACTACTACTGATACCAAGTCTAACTCCTAATCCCTAAAGCTTCCAGCTAAATAAAGCTAGCATAGGATAAGCTCCTCTCTAAAGACAGAAGAGCTGTCTCCCTTCTGGAATACAAAATCGCCAAGTTCATGGGACCAGGGAGTTCTTATTCTTCAATTTGGGCCAGAGTCAATATCTAAAGGTCCAATTCAAGAGAGAAGGGTAGGTGCCTATGGGACAAGCAAGTTCAAGGTAGGGGCAGTTCTCAATATGGTTGGATGAAAGCTCCAGATGAGGAAAGTCCATGTGGGACAGTATGAAACAAAACACAAATCAAAAGTGGGATCCAAAGCAGGGTAAGGGGCTGGCAAGATCAAAAAGAGGAATCTAGAGATCTAGTCAACAGGCTATGAGTTAGGACTAGCCTCTAGACTTGGGAGGAGGAGAAAAGGGTTAAGAAGAGGAGGAAGCCATGCCCATCAGTCAGCAGACTGACTTCCTTGGTGCATAGGGAAGATGGGCAAACTAAACTGTGACCACTTTGCCTATATGTCACTGCTGGGAAAGGAGTTGCTGAAGCCCTACCACAGGGTCCCCATTGTCTCAAGGATTGAGCCATGGAAAACAGGCATTTATTATCCATACCTCGGCAGAGTAGGACAAGATAGACTGGTAATCAGTGAAGAATCACAGCAAGCCCTCCAATAACATAGATTCATTCAATGAGTGTTGTTATAACATTGGTGAGGAAAAAAAAAGAATCTATTTCCAGCATGGATGACTGTCTATGGGGAGTTTTCTCAAACTCCCCATGTCTCCGTGGGTTTTCTCCAGACACTCCAGTTTCCTGCCAGGTCCCAAAGATATGCACCTTGGGTAACTGGTGTGTCTACACTGCCCCAGCCTCAGTGAGTGTGAGCGTGTGTGAGTGTGCCCTGCAGAGGAGTGGTGTCTTGTTTAGGGTTGGCTCCCGCCTTATACCCTGAGCTTCTAGGAGAGGCTCCGACCACCCATAACCCTGAACTGGCATAAATGGGTTGGAAAATAATGAATGAATAAAAATTGTTGTCAAATAAAATGTTGTGAAGTCTATGATAATCATCCAAATACCTGACAATAAACACCACATTCGTAAAGTGCTCAGTGAGCCCATGCTGGCGGTAGGAGGGGCTTCTTTCAACTTTACTTGGCAAACATTTATTCCTTGATTTAATCCACCACCACTATGACCACTCTCACTCCTCATTTGCCAAAAAGTGAGGAAGTAATTGTCTTACCTATTTTTATTAATCTTTCCTAAATGTATGTATAGCTCACATTTAGTTTAATGTTTAATATTAGAATCACTTGGAGTCTTTATTTAGAAGCTTAGTGATCTATTTGGGACCAAAAATATGCAGTAGAAACTTAACTCTCATTTACATCAATTAGCCTATGGCAAAAGCTGGCTTCATTAGATAGTCGTTTTGCTTAACGTAGCAGTTTCTAAGAACCTATTGAAGACATTAAGTGAGGACTCACTGTTATCCATGCTGGACCAGAGTCTCTATAAGGTATGGAAGCCTCAGAGCTCTAAATATCCTAATCACCATCTGCAGACTGGTAAGGCACTAACACAGGGAGATCCTAGCCAAGGTGAGACTTTGAGAGGCATAGAGAGATTTATCAGAGGAAGATAAAAACAGTAATTATGTGTGTGTGTGTGTGTGTGTGTGTGTGTGTGTGTGTGTATTATCATGTGCATTTTACTGGTACAAATTGAGATGCAAATAAATCAGAAAATAATCCTGGAAGAGAGGTCAAGAGAAAAAGCAAAATAACCAGAGGGAAACAGCAGAGTTCCTCAGAAAGGTCAGAGACAAGTAGCCTTCTGCAATTGCAGCATTTGTATAAAATACAGGTGTAAGCAGCAGAATTAGTGCATTTTTAAATTTAAATATATCTTTCTTAAACAGAATTAATTTATTTACCAGGTTTCTGGTTATTGGTCTCAATTTTCCCCTAAAAAATAACTTAGATTCTGTAAGTGGGCAGAAGGAATTAGTGATTCTTTCTAGCTATAAATTATTTATCACCTTATTTCACTCTCTTTACCTTCATTGGGATGCTTCCAAATTGACAAAGAAACCTATTTACTGTTAATTGATTACCACTCTAAATTCATTGAGATTGCAGCAGTAACAAGCATCTCAAGTAGTTCAGCTGAGATTAGCTATACCACATCACAGGAGAGAAGGCAAGAAGATATGGTAAAGGAGGCCCTCCTCACTGACAGCGGACTTCCAATTTCAAGTGCACATGTTTCGAAATTCAATAAGACAGTCTTAGTTTGTCTGAAAGACAAGTTAAAATGCAGACTTTCATTTTTGCAGCACAAATGATGGTCGATGGGAATTAAGTCAGGAAAAAAGAATCCTTACTCATCCTACATGTTAAAATTTACAAGAAATAGATTAAATCTCTTGATAGCATATTTGTTAATAGCATAAGGTTTTCATTTTTATTCAGTTCTAGCTCTGCAAACACAATAAGCATTAAATTTTAAAGCAAACAAAATAAATGCACCACAATCTAGTGTTACATGGGAATATGGAAAATTTCTACACCAAAAATGAGCTCCATAAAGATATATTTTATTTCACAATATTTTTTGCAAAAAAAAAAAAGTGACTTATCTATAATACTATCTATTGGTGGTGGGGATATACTGTAAAAATTGCTATTTCTCCAAATTGGGACTATTTCTTATCAAAGCCATAGTTAGTTATAATAAACCTAGAGGTCAGCAGTATAAGAGCAATCAAAAAATAATTATAATTAAAACACTTTAAAACTTTGACACAGCCTACAAGAATGACAAGTTATATTGCAATATTAATATAAATTTATTCATTCAACAAATGTAAACTGAGTTGTCAGTTCAAGCCAAGCATTACTCTGTGAGCAAAACTGACCAAAACACCCTGTCTTCATTGAACGTGCAGGCAAGGCAGGATGGCGGGTCTAGTGAGACAGACAAGAAACCAATATACAAGGGGATGCGGTGACGAGTGCTGTGGAGGAAACTAAGCAGAAGGGGGAAAGAGAGCTGAAGTCTGGGGAGGGTGTTGCTATTTAATAATGAGTGGTCACGAAAGGCCTTTCTGACAAGGTGATATTTTAGCAGCGCCATCAAGCACCTGTGGAAATTGGCAATGTGCCCCTCTGAGAGGGGGTTTCCATGCAGAAAGAATAGAAAGTGAAAGGTCCTGAGATGGCAGTTTGTGGGCACGTTGGAGGAGCTACATGCCAGTGTGGCTGGAGCAAAGGGAGTGAGAGGGAAGAGCAGACCACGAGGTCAGACCATGAGGTCGGAGAGTTCAGATCCTGCACAGGAGAAAGTCCTTGTGCAGATGTTGGGTCTTACAAAGATCCAACAGGGATTACAAGGGATCCTGATTATGAGGAATCAGTCGCCTCTTCTGGCGAGAATGGAAGCTAGTGGGTGGGTGGGGAGAAGGGCAAGGGCAGAAAACTACTTAGGAGGTTACTGAAGTCACCCTGACAGAAAATAGTGTTGGGTTGTGGCAGTGAAGGGTGTGACATTTAAAGACGGTACAGATGGGAGATCTATTTCCATAGTGAAAGAGGAGTCAAGGTTGGGCGTGGTAGCTCATGCCTGTAATTCCAGCATTTTGGGAGGCCGAGGTGGGTGGTCAGGAGATTGAGACATGGGGAAACCCCAGCTCTACTAAAAAATACAAAAATGTTGGCAGGTGTGGTGGCATGTGCCTGTAGTCACAGCTACTTGGGAGGCTGAGGCCGGGAAATAGCTTGAACCCGGCAGGTGGAGTTTGCAGTGAGCCGAGATCGTGCCACTGTACTCCAGTCTGGCAACAGAGCAAGACTCCCTCTCAAAAAAAAAAAAAAAAAAAAGAAAAAGGAGTCAAGGATGATGGAGGTTTATGTTCTGGAGTCACCATTTACTAAGAGGGAAAGAGTCTAGGAGCCGATGGGGCAGGTTTAAGGCAGGGAAATTATGAGTCCTGTATTGATCATATCAAAATTGAGATGACAATTATCCAAGGGGAGAGGTATGTGTGTGTGTACACGTGTGCATGTGTGCGTGTGTGTGTGTGTGTGTGTTTTCCACTGGTCATGTTACTAAGAAAAAGTATTGTTGTTTCTCGAAAAGATTGAATCATGGCATAGAAGAAAAAAATCTTAAGATGCCTGAAGCAGCATGAAAGTACTGAGGGACTACTGAACTAAAATAGTGAAAATGCCACTAGCTGAATGTCTCAAAGTGTCAAACAACCATTTGGAGACTCAGTAGTCTCCCATCTCTAAAATAAAGAGTATGTCTAAATTTCATGAATAAAATGACTCAGCTCCACCAAATTCAAAGAGGATATAAATCCTTCAAAACCATTTCCCGCAAATAAACCTCTCATGTCCCTCCCAAGGAGGAAAAAATGTTATTTTGTAGACAATGACAACTTCTTACTTTGGAAATCAGGACTTGTTTTAAGGTTTCAGAACTAAAGTTCTGAAAGTCCTGTCTTTTGCAGAGGCTGCACGGTGTCAAGAAAAAATGTATGAGCATCAGACCCAGCATATTTCAATCCTGATTCTTCTGGCAGGAGCTAGGAAACCTTGCTCAGATCTCTAAAATTCTGCTTAAATGTACTTATTTATAAGAGAAAGCAAGAAACAAACTGTTCTCACAGAATTATTCTGAAGATATAAGAATTAAAGAATTTAACACCACACATCATGATATGTAATGTCATATGGTTTAGAATACACCATATATTTAGAATACCCCATCATTATTAGTTCCATCTTTTCCCATTCCTATTTCCTCACTTCCCACTCCCAGCCTGGAGGCGAGCTGGACAAGAACCAAGCCCTTTAGTGTCAGAATCTGATTAGTCATGGAGCTGAATGAGTGAGAGCTCTCAACGATATGAATTAATTTACACAGTAGGGAGGCCAGGAGAACTACATTCTTAGCATCTACTCTATGCAAGGTATTTTGTAAACACTGGTGGAATTAATCTTTCTAACAAACACACAAGGTAAAATATTCTCATCTTATTTTATAAATAAGGAATCTGAGGATCTCTGAAAGGTTAAGTAATTCAAGGAACTCACATAAGATCACGTACCCGGTAATTGTTTCTCAGACATGCTTGATTCTGGAACCTCTTTGCACTCTATCATATAGTCTTCCTTGATGCTGCTTCCCACCCTGCCTTGGTGACCTGGTGGTTTTAAAACATGATGGTAGGACCAGGTCGCCAGTCTGAGAATAGCCTGCGGACATGACCTGTCTAGACTTTTGCTTGTCTGTGCCTCTTCTGAGTCCCACCTGCCACTGTGTTCTGTCTGTACTTTAGTTTTTATGATCAAAGGCTCTCTTTAAATCAATGCTATTCCTGATCAGTCATCTTGGCATGTCTCCAGCCAGCAGCCTGGTCTACAAATCTAGCTAGCACTCTCCTTTGATCATTGCTATTCAGCTCTTAGAAACCTGGATGTTGTCTCTAAGTGTCCCCTCTAAGTCACTCCTTACAACCCATCACCAAGTTCTGTTGTTTCTACATTCAAAGTGTCCCTTTAATCTTTCTACTTCTATTTCCTTAACTGTCCTTCTACTCCAGATTGCTAATTGCCTCTCAACTGGATTTCTGTGATAGCTCCCTTATCACTCTCCCCATTTTCTCTCTTCCACATCCTCCATCTATTGCCTATGTAAAGTAAGATTTTAAGGCAGAACTTAAGTATGCACTCCTTGAAATACTCCCTTTGCTTCCCACTGCACTGCAAACAAGGTCCTTTCCCTTTTTGGTAGCACACACTACCCACAGTCTTGCACGGCCTGGCTCTTGCTCTCACTTTGGTTCTCTGTGTACCAGCCACAGCCACCTCCTCTCACTTCTGGGAAAGGCACAGCTCCTTCCTGTTTCCGAGAGATCACGTGCCCAGTTTCTTCTCATCCTTCAGTTTCCTGCAGAATTGTTAGCTCTCCATCTCTACACTCATTTCAATTGCCTTTTAGCAATTCACAGTCTATAATTACCTAGAGTGGCTGCCAAGAGAAAGCAGAGGATCAGGCAGAGATAAGAAGTGTCCCTGCAAGCATGCAGAAAGGCCCTGACCGGAGGCTGAAAGAGCTGTGTGTGTTTCAGAAACTGGAAGAAAAACATTTTAAAAGACAGCCTGAGTGTCTCCCTGCAAGACTGTAAACTTCATGGAGGAAGGGCCATAGCTGTCTCATTCACCAATTTCACTTAGCCTAATACATACAGTGCCTGATGTGTAGGAGTCATTCAAGTACATATGTAAGTCATGACTTAATACCTCCAAAATCAAGTACAAGAGGGACTCTGAATATGATTCATTAGTACTTAGTTTACTCATGTTTTCTCAACAGAACAGAATATAGCTGATAATTTTTACAGAAATTTGTGTCTACCCACCTCACATACACATGGTTTATTTGTAGTCACTGATGCTTATCTATGGATAATTTTGTTGTCTTGGTTCAGATTTAACTTTCATTTAATGAAATCATGAACCATTTCTTCTCTCTACTATCCTTCACTCCCAGCTTTGTTTTCCACAGGCTATGGGTTGTTCTGAAATAATATGTGGCCTTACCTTGACTAACAGGTAACTCACAAAAGTAAGTATCTTGGCACTTCTCTGTCTGACCTCCAGGGTGCATGTCAAATTCAGGTCTGCTCATTCCCTTGTTATTCTGAGGCAGGAAGTACTTGGGGCAGATGGCAGAAGCACAGATGACTGAGACTAGTGACAACACATTTACAGATTCTTCTCCCTTCCCTTTCGTGTTGACCAAGGCAAGTCACAAGGCCAGGTCCAATTTCAAAGAGGCAAGGAAACACACTTAGGTCAGCAGTCCCCAACCTTTTTGTCAGCAGGGACTGGTTCCATGGAAGCCAATCCATGGACAGGCATGGGGGAATGGTTTCAGGATGAAACTGTTCCACCTCACATCATCAGGCATTAGTTAGATTCTCATAGGAGTGCACAATCTAGATCCCCGCCATGCGCAGTTCACAATGCAGTTCACTCTCTGATCTGACAGGAGGTGGAGCTTAGGTGGTAAGGCTGGCTAGCCTGCAGCTCACCTCCTGCTATGCAGCCTGGTTCTGAAGAGGCCACAGACCACCACTCATCTGTGGCCGTGGGGTTGGGGACCCCTGACTTAGGTGACTATCTGAGGTACTGCAAAGTTCCATAGTAAGATGTATGAATGTATAAAGTGATCAAATGAAGACAGTGAAGAATCAGGAACGATTGATCATGTGACCTACTATAGCATTCACACTTCTAGTCTTTGAGTTCAAGGACCGATCTTGGAAGCAGTTATTACACTTAAAGGCAAGCTAAAAGTGAATAAATTAGATTAACCCTTTCAAAACTAATTTATTGACAGAAATGCTGATTCTGAGATATGTATTTATTTACAAAGTTAAAGGTAAGCATTTACAACTGTTTTGGGAACAGTATTGAACAGAATGGATCAAAAATAGAAGCTGCTGGTTTCCAAACTCCCATATATGAAGAAGGATTGATTAACAGAAAGAGTAATTTTTAAACCTGTCATAGCAATAGCCATTAGCTACTAAAATTTATCACAAGGTGCTAGTTTATAGGTCTCACCTGTAGAAAGATATTAAAGATCAATGTAAAGGTAAAGATAATTAACAAGTAAAGATTGCATTTAATATGGGCTGGAAGAAGGCATTCAAATTCAAGAGTGAAGGAAAGGCTAGAAAATATTTTGATAAAGTTGTTTAGGTTGCAGTATCTTTGAAAAAAATAAGAGAACTATACTTTATAAAAGACTGATTAAAGTCCTTGGGTAAAATTAAAATACTGGCAATGAAGTGGGAAAGAGAGAAACATATATACAAAATCATTCAAGTAATGTCTTGCACCAAAGATGGTAAAAGCAAAAAATTATAACAGAAAAAAAAAAAAAAAAAAAAAAAAAAAGAAGAAAAAAAAAAAAAAAACATAAAATACCACCATTAATAACAATTAAATGACAATTTATACCCACTGTAAAAGTAAGAATAAAATAAGTAGATAATGAATTAAAACAACTGTCATTGCCATTTATTAAACGTCATTCCAGGCAGCTTATGTGTGGGCTATCCACATAAAAGAAAATAAGGAAGAGAGGGAGAGAGGACGAGAAAAGAAAGAGGAAGGAAGGAAGAAAGGAAGGACGGACGGACAGACAATAACTGTATGAAACTGGAATCATACCAATGTTACTTTTAGCAAACAAATATGAAAGTTCCCTTGAATTTACCAGAAGTTTAAAATTTTTATCATAATAGATATTAATATTTTAAATTTTAAGTAATTAGTTCTAAATGTTGAAAAGGTTGGAATGGCTGTACTATTTAACATGTGTTAACTTAGGCCCTTAACCTATGTTAACTGATTCCCTGCTATAAAAGATAAAGAAATTAGTCCACTTCCAATTCTTCCCACCTTGCAATTTTTTTATAATTATTATTTTTTATTATACATTAAGTTCTAGGGTACACGTGTAGAACATGCAGGTTTGTTAGGTATGCACGGGCCATGGTGTATAAAAAAGTAATATTGTTTCCATTAATTACATAAGTTGTGGGATAAAATCCTCCCAGATTATCCCCAGACAGACTTCCTCCAAAATGTAAATAATTAGGTGCTCACGCTCCCCTAAGAAATTTGCATATTTTAACTTTAATTATAATGCTATTAGCATAAAGTCCTATCGACAAGGCAAAATTCAGTGCAACTTTGATCAATAACTTGAACTTATTTGGTGAGGCTATTTCTTGTTATTGACTGCCCTTACACTCAGGTTAAAGTAATGCAAATCCTTCCTCAATTCAGCCATATCTCTCCTAGTCCTGTCCCTCACTCTTCAATATCTGGATGACCTAAAGATTTCCCTCTCTGACTCACACTTGTTTCTCAACATCTCTCCACTTAGAAGTTTCTAACATTTTATCTCTTCATTAAAAAAAAAAAGCCCATTGTTGAGTTTACCTTTAAAAAATTGCTTAGCTTACATTTTCCACCTTTTATAATTCCCATTCGAATTAGTCGAAGAATAATGATACCCTTCACTATTATAATTCTCATATAAAACTATATAAAATGTCAGCACTTGCAACGTCTTCTTAATCTACATAGTGACATTCTCTTAACCTAACACAGTTGCTGGATACTGAAGCAGGTTTTTAAAATTCATACATAGTATTTTACATATTTATAGGGTACTAGCGATATTTTGTTACAAGCATAGAATACACTTCAAGTCGGGTATTTGGCATATTGTCATTTTATTTATCATTTCTATGTATTGGGAACATTTCAAGTTCTCTCTTGTAGCTACTTTAAAATATACAACACACTGTTGCTTAGTAGTCATTTCACTTTGCTAGCAAATATTAAAACTTATACTTTCTATCTAATAGTACGTTTGTTCCCACTAACCAGCCCCTCTTCGTCCCGTGTTCCTACCTACACCCTGTTTCTAGTTTATAGTATCTACCATTCTTTCTTTCCTCATAAGATCAGCTTTTTTTAGCTCCCACATATAAATGAGAATACATGAAATTTGTCTTTGTCTGTCTTATTTCATTTAACATAATGGCTTCCAGTTTGATCTATATTTCTCAAGCATATCTTTTGACCACTGTAGACAGATTTGCTCTTTTCCTTTGTTCTACTGTTTCTGACACACAAAAAATCCTACAGCTTATTTTAAGATTGGCTAATACACCCTCACATGGCAGCTTAGATGTTGATCATACCACCCAATGAAATGAATCTTTTCTATATATGCCTAGACTATAAAAAGAAATCTTTGTTTCTATGTACCTACATTACCTCTCTGGCTATCAGTCATTTAGGGTTATTGTCCTAATATGCAATAGAGCTATGAGAGGGATTTGTAACTGACAGATGCATTAGAACTAGATTGTGCCTCAGCCCTACTCCTCCTTGAGCCCAGATTTTTACAGTAATATTTGGTCTAAACAATCTAGGTATAATCCACGTGACATTCTGCAACACTGCCAATCTCTATCCTAGAGGAGTTACCACTACTAGTAGAGCACAAAAAATAATGCAAAAAGAAGCCCCTTTTGTGTAAAAGAGTTACACAAAACTCAGCAATGACCACACACAACACCCACCTTATGTAAAAACCTTACTACCATATTACAAAACAATACAGCTAAGATACTGCCTGCATTTTCATATTATACCTCTTATTCTTTTTATTCACTCAGATAAACTGTGTGTGACCGTATTTATTCAATCATCAGGAAACTAATGAGATTATAAATGTAGCCAGCCATAAAAAATGCCCAACAGCCAATGTAGGTTATGTATTAAGATGTGGGTTCTCAAGGCAGGTTATTTCTGTAGGGACTTCATCCCCACAAATTCTCAAGCATATACGGTGTTACACAACAGATTGCACTGTCAGGGCTTCTGCCTTTGAATTCCAGGTGTGCTCGATTTTGCATCTGTTACTTCACAAATGCATCAGACTTGAACGGCAAACCATATGGCTTCCTTTACTGGACCTACTTTCAATCACAAATATGCACAAATTATTGGTACAGAGGCTGGTGCCATCTGAAAATGCCAAGAGTGAATGGTGTTGGGTTGGGTGCACAGACATAACTCAACATGAGTTTACAACAGCCCTGAATGGACTGCTGGGTGCTTCCCAGCTGACCCTGATCTATGGTATCTGGATAACAAATGTGCACATTTAGAATAGCCTGTTTAGTTACTGCTCTGAGCTGCAGATCAAACAAGTTACAAATAGCCCTAAGTCTAAATACAGTAGTCACACGCCGAAATGGTGTTATTATCAAGCAATAATTCTATGCCTATCACTGACTCTCTCTGGCAATAAAAATGATAGCTGTAGCAAAGTGGCTAGTAACAGACACTAGCAAGGGGATAGTAAATTACAGTAAGTACCATGATTATATCTTCAATTAGCATTGTGTGTGTGAATATTGAGTCCATGTGTGTGTTTGTGTGTGTGTATAAGCATCCCAGCAATAAGGTTTGAATGTGTGTGTCTGGTCACTAGTGCTCTAGCAAAGAACGATTAAGTTAAAAAAAAAAAAAAAAGGAATGTTCATATTTTAAACTCGTTTTCTGGCACCGTCAGCTGATGAGCTATTATGAAGTGTGTTTTCACTGCACGGCACTTCTTTTCATAACACAGCCATGGGTCTCAAACATTCCCTCAGGACAAGATGCTTTCTGAGAAGGAAACTCTCTGAAAGCCAAAAATACTAAAACACTCCTATATACTCCCTCACCCAATGGAAAATTGTTCAGAGATGGAGATCTACTTATAATTTCTAAACAAGGAAAGAATAGAATTTTTTGACCCTGCACATTTGTAGCACCTTAAGAAAGACTTTTGTTGAGGTGGTTGTTATAGTCTTTACATCAAGGGTTTATCACAAACACTGCTTAAGGCAATCTCAAATTATAAGGGTTTTCTTACACAAAGGAAACAAAAATATGTGCTGCTCCACTAGCACTTTTATACATTCTATATTTACTTTACAAATAGTAAAATGCCGACAGGCAAAAGTGTAAAAGCCACAAATTAACATTATTTAACAACATTCAGAACCAGTCTAATTTTATAATGATTAGAGAAAGGCTACAAACATTTAACACAAAGAAAAATAAGAGATCTGAAAATTCAAAACTGAAACCAAAGCTAACACTATTGGAAATGTTACCGTGTTGTTAATTTAAGCTTCTAAGTCCTTTGACTGGCAATATAAGCTTAGTGCAAATCAAAGCAAAAAGTAACATAGCATCAAAGTTTGCTCACATCGTTTGGCTTTTTCAATCTCGCTTTGCTTCCTAGTGTGAGGTTGGCTGTATTCCAATGTTATTTACTTTCTTGTTACCAACTTAGGCAATGAATTCTACAGTCAAGAGCATCATATGCTTGCTTTCTTTTAGCCAATTGTATTGATTTAGTTCTTTCTCATTGGCAGATAAATTCAGCTTATGAGCAGCAATTACCCAGAGGGAACATTAATAAGATCCACAAGATATAAGGAGTTTGCTTAAGCCCCCGGACTATCCTTAAAATCTGACTTTGAGACTATTTTTCATTTACGCAAGACCAGAATCTCACGGACCCCACCTCATTAATCTTTAATGCAATGCCATGATTCACAGCGATTGGTATAATTTTTATAAGCATGAATTCTACCATTATTAAAGTAACTTAAATTTTAAAAAACAGCCACTTATATTTAGGGTCAAAGATTTAACAGAGATTCATGACTCTTACCCATGAAAAGTCAGGTCAAAAGAGATTGTGGTTCTAGCACTCCTGAAACAGTGGATCCACCATAAGGAAACGCATAGAATATTGCTTTGTAACAGGTTTAGGTTTGTACATATTAACTAATTCTATGTGATTGCCCCACCTCCTGCCAATTTACTAGTTGCCATTACTTATGCAGGAATAAATAAATAGAATAGTACAAAGATTCTTTGGCCATGTTGGGGCTAAAATAATGAGTTAAACCAAGGGTCAAAGAGAAGAATTTGCTGCCATGGCCTTAATTATGAGTATTATTAAGATTATTAACCATTGGGCCATTAAAATTTAATAAATAAATAATATTTAGAGCATGTCTTAATATTGCCCAATCCTAAGATTGCTAAATTTGTCATTTGTTTACCTGAGTAGACAAATTTTCTCTCTATGTACCTGTATTTTAAGAATTCCTTCTAGCAAAGAGCTGGAAAATCACAATCTACAGCTTCCAGCTTAATTGACACTCCTATTTCTAAATTACAAGAAAGATGATCCTGCCTAGGAATGTGACTTCCATCAAATTGATATAATATACATCTTTGGCATTCTCAATAGACACATCCTCAGGACTCGATACTGCTCAAAATTATGAATTCCTCTAATTGAGAAACAGATGTTGGGCAGCTGACTAGGTTTCCTCACCAGTTAATTAAACTTATTTAATTTCCAGCCTTGCAGTCATATAACAGATTCATATTCGTACTTCCAAGTGTCATGTCATTTAATGTCTTTAGGAAGTAGATATGTTTACAGACATCGGGATCCCTCAAGAAATGTCAGAACCAAAAATGCTCCATTTACTAATGCCAATTACTGCAAAAGCCCCAAACTTTAGAGTTTTTGCTTTTGGTTGGAGAAAATCAACTTTTAATGTTAAAGCAGCAATTATTTAAACATCCTTAGTAGTAGATGTTCAGTAACGTCTGATGGATTTCTATTGAAAGTTTACCTAAGTGTAACCTTTCATAGCCAATATAATGAATAGATAGGCAGGTAGGTAGGTAGGTAGGTAGGTAGGTAGATAGATAGATAGATCCATGTGATATTTCTAATCATTGTTTTGAAATCTTTTAAAAATATTTGCAAAGTAAGAAGTGGATAAGGTTAATGTATTATAAAACTTAGGGAAGAAGAAAAGAATAAGTTACACTGAATGAAAATGTAGTAGTTAATCAGGTAACACCTAAATTTATCTAGAGAGAATAAATTTAAGGAAACAGAGAAAACGATACAATAAATTATCATTAAGAAAATAATGAAAGCAAGAATTTTAGTGTAATAATCTGCTAATAAAGTGATCAGATAATAAAACATATTTATCAAAGGTAAAAGATGAAGAGCAGGACACAAAAATCAATGTATTTAAGTTTTCACCCGCTTGATTGAATCACTGAGCTGCCGCTTTTAGGAACCCAGTCCTTAGAACAAGATGATTTCGTCTTCAACAAGAAACAAACTTGTGAGTTCATGGCACAAGGAACTGCTCCACATTTGCAAAGTTTGGAGAACAATAATTGTTGTTATGTGGAGGCTGCTAGTTGTACACCCAATAGCTGTTCTCTTCTCTCTTGTTACTTCCTTCTTCTTCCAAATTTTTGCTAGGTACCTTGCCACTGAAAATATTTCAATTTTCCCAGCTTCCCATACTGGTATGGCCATGGCTTTCGATTTGCCAAATGGGATATAAAGATAAGTCACATAGCAGTTTCTAAACACTTTAATAAGAGGCAGCTGATGCCTACCTTTATCTCCTTTTAATTTGTTCTTTCTTCTTGCTTTCTGGAATGCTAATGGGCTGACAGAAGCTGAACTAACACTTCTGGACCATCAGGTGATCTGAACAATAGAAGACACAAAAAAATGATAGAACAAGACAGAAGAAATCTGAATCCTGTTACCATAGGGGCCCTAAGCTATCCACCTCTAGACTTTTACATGAAAATAAATATACTTCCCTCTTGTCTAAGCCACTGATAATTTTTGTTTTGTTCTGCTTTATTTGTTTAATCTCTAAGAACTGTCCCTAATCTTTTCTGAAACCTACTGATATCCATAACCTTTGAAATTGTTGACAATTAGTTATTTAGAGAGTAATCTCAAGCAAGTACATGTCTGTTGTTTAGGAAAAGAAGCCAGGCTGACAAAATTGGCTTTTTATCAATATCTCTGTCTTCTACAGAAAATAGTTCTACCAGCCTGAATTTTCAGGCTTTCTCTACCAGTGACTAATTCTGGTAAGAACCTCACTTGAATTGGCCACATTTATTTCTTGAGTGGAATTAACACAGGGAAGGGCTCTGTTCATTCATGGCCTAGTCTGTTCATTCTGGCTTTGAGAGAAGGAAAAAAAAAAAGAACATTAACCTTCAGACTCCCAAGCAAAAATAAGGGAAGAAGGTAAGTCAGGCTCCCCATCTTGCTCTTGCTCTTGCAACTAGGTACATTAATTCAAGAGAGTGGAGATGGAGAAGGAGGTCCATTTTGGTCTCAAAACCAAGCCCAATTCTGCAGTTGAGCTAAACGGAATAGGGCAGTAATTTTACACTCATCCCGCCTTTCTGTGAGAGTTACCAACTTAAATAAGATTCTTGAGAAGAAGAGGAGTGAGTGACTGGGCTAGCTCAGGAGTAATATTATGGGCTGCCCCACAGTATAGAAGTGCAAGGTCACATCAGGTATCTGATTGGTCCTTAATTCTCAAGTTCTACATCTTTGTCCATTTAAAATAATGATTTTATAAAAACTGTATGTCTTTCTTCTTCCTTCTTGGGTCTGTGGTTTTAAAATATCAAATAAAAAAAAAACACACACACACACAAAAAATCACCACTTTATGTATCAATTATCTGAGCTAGAGAAAAAGCACTACAAAATAGCATAGTTTTTTTTTTTTTTTTTTTTTTGAGACGGAGTTTCGCTCTTGTTACCCAGGCTGGAGTGCAATGGCGCGATCTCGGCTCACCGCAACCTCCGCCTCCTGGGTTCAGGCAATTCTCCTGCCCTAGCCTCCTGACTCGCTGGGATTACAGGCACGTGCCACCATGCCCAGCTAATTTTTTGTATTTTTAGCAGAGACGGGGTTTCACCATGTTGACCAGGATGGTCTCGATCTCTTGACCTCGTGATCCACCCGCCTCGGCCTCCCACAGTGCTGGGATTACAGGCTTGAGCCACTGCGCCCGGCCAATAGCATAGTTTTTAATTCACTGAGGAATGTCTTCAGTGATGCCAATAAGAATGTAATGCCCAGGGAAACAAGTGTCACACTCCAGGCATTTTTTTTTTAACATCCATTCCACATCTTAGATATTCCTAAGAAACATGCCAGGGAATAAACCTTACACAGCAGACAGTAGTTACATGTTATTATGTCCCAGTAGATGGGAAAATCTGGAGTTATGTACCATTGCAGAGTGAAATGCCAAGCTATATTGAACCCTGAGACAGAAGAAAAAAAAATCAGTTATACTGGTGCCACCTTTACTTAAAAGATTGATATTTTGTTATTATGAATTTTTGCACTAATTTTGATTTTGTAAACATTGCATTAAAATATTATTATCTTGATTGCTGAGTTTATTAGCTCCTTTTTAAATTTGGAACTCAAGATGAAAGTGTATGAAGTTCTATAAAATGATCAAGTGGGTCTCAGTCTCACCCTAGTCCTAGCCTGCATTTCAGAACCTAGCACTGACTATTTGTGTGACTTCTGTCAAGCTCATCTGCATTTCTGGATCTTTGAACACCCGCAATGAAATACCAGTGGATGCTTTTTTGCTTCACATTATTATATGATAATGAGGAAACACCTGTGCCACGCATGATCCCTGAAGAGGTGGCATTAAATAACTTCAAATCAGTCTTGTCTCTGCCCTAAAAAATACAAGTCCTCTTCCATCACTAGGCATGTTTACAAAAGAGTTGGTTGAACTATCCCTGTGATAGGAGCTACATGATCACATCAAAAAGCTGCAAATCAGGTGAATAGTAAGCCACGTGAGCCCCTTTGGAGGGATTTTTCTTCTTTTTAAAGGGAAGGTGTGTAGAACTACTAAAACCTGCAGATATACAATAAGAATCAGCATCTGTACTTTGCTTGCTTCCAATTACACAGCACCATCCTAGCGCCAGTCTAGGGCTTCTTACATGCACTGACCCTGAAAGCAGAGGCCTAACAAAAGGCTGGACTAACGCTTTTCTTTGCCTCCAGCAACCACTCAATGTTCCGTTTTATTTTATGTGGCTTTATTATTTGGCTTTTGGCCGACCACCTAGATGACCAGCCTGCAGCAACAGCAAACATGGCTTCCTTTGGCAAGACCGATGAGACCATTCTATCAATCCTCTTACACTCCGCCTTGCGGGGGCCACAAAGGTGTGGTGAACCCCTCCCAAGGATCTACACACAGACCCACACCACAAGCACATGCCTCTTTATAAGACGGCTACTGTCTGGAGAGTAGAGATGGTTGCCAAAGAACAGTGGGTATCTTTATGGATAAAAGCATTACTCAAATGTAAGATTTTGTCAGGTAATGACCTCACGGTTTTCAAAATATCTCACAATTGCTGCCTGGTGGTGATTATAGGGCAGGACACAGTGTGCTTGGTAGAAAGTCCAGATTAGGCCAGTGAGGGAGGGAGGTGAGGTGTCAGGCAGGACTGACATGCAAGGAAAGATTATAAAAACCTGGTTTCTCCCAGCCTGACAATGAGCATAGTTAGAAAGAAACTTAATTGCACTATTTAAGATTAGGAAAGGTATAGAGGGAACAAAGTTATCAATTCCAAGCTTAAAGTGCCATTGCACAATATGAGAATAAGTACTCATACGAATGGCGCAGCAAGAAAATTTAAAAACCAATAAAATGAAATACTTCTGCACACAGTGGAATTCAGTGCTGCAGGAGATCAGAGAGTCAAATGCAGTTGCTGTATTTTAAAAAGAGGCTGAATAATTTTATGACCACTGTAAAAGAGGAGACAGGCTTAAATTGCTGCAGGAGGTTAGAAGTAAGGAAAAACTTTATAACTGCAAAGGTAGAGAGACCCCAGAGTGGGCATAATCTGAGTATTTTGATATGCCACCTTTTTAAAAAACATTAAGATTTGTCATTCCTATTAGCCAAACCAGGGATCTGCTCAACCTTAAAGCCTGTGACCCTTTGTTTTGCTCTGCGTTGTCCTGACATCTTTTGTCTTTCAAGTTTATGGCATTGCCAAGGCAGTTTTCATGAACTCTCTGGTGATCCTTTTCCTAGAATTCATGCACACCAAAGTGATCGGCCAGATGCTGTTTGCTTTGTACACAGGTTCCTGAAACCTACTTACGCCTTCAGTCTCTCCCCCACTTCAAATCACATTATAGCCCCGAGGAGTAACTGTGAGCAGACTTCAAACTACACACTGAAATTCCATTAGATTTCAAATTGGTTGCCTTAACCTCTTATGCACCACAGACCACAATAATCCATCAGCACACGCCGGTTTAGCCACATTCTACCTGTTCCTAATAGCCAACAGTAAGCTTCTAGATAAATTACGACTTTCATTCTGCTGACTGTTGATGGCTTCACATTCTGTACCAGATCATTCCTCTGAGGTGGTGCCCAAAATAATTCCTTGCATTTTGTGTAACATTTCAGAAGCTATTTGTATATCCATATCATTTGTATATCCATATCATTTGATAATCACAGAAGCCCCCTAAGGAAGTCAACGAAGAACAGATATTAATATCTCTTTTTGGAAAATGAGAAATCCAGGCTCATTCCTGCCTAAGTACTTGCATCTTCAGATTTCTGGTGCTTTTCAGTACACAAAATGATGCACTAGACTTAAGCATTCCTTATCATTTTATTTAAAAATCCCCCTCCTTCCTCTGCCACTTTACTTACATGGTCCACTATATCTAGAATGGTTTGCCTTTTTCCCCTCAATAAGAATGCTATTTCTTAGAATGCTATTTACTTCACTAAAAAATATTTATTTACTTAAAATAATCTTATACCCCAAGCAATAATTCCTAATACATACATTTTTCTAGGACTCTTTTTTTAGTCTTCTGAAAAGCATATTTGCATTCATAGCATACCAACAAATAGATAAGTAAAATCCGTAGGTTACTCATTTTGAATGCCTCACGGATTCTGGAATATCTTCCATATGAATGGTGATGTTTTCATTCATTTATTCAATAAATATTTGAGCACCTTTCATATGTCAAGACACTGAGAATATATAACAAAATAAAACAGACTAACGTTCCTACCCTTATTGAGTTTAGATTCTAACAAGGAAGACAGATGGTAAACAACATAATTAAGAAATTTATAGAGTGTTGGATAGTCTAAAACATATAAATAAGGTAAACAGGAAAAGAAGTATTAGGATAGATGCAAGGAGTTGAAATTTAGATAAAGTGATTATGTAAGGCTTCACTGAGAAGACGACTTTTGAGTAAAACCCTGATTGAAGCAAAGGAACTTGCAATGTAGATGTCTAAGGAAACAGCATTCCATATAAAGGAGCAGCAGGTGGAAAGGCCCTGGGGTGGAGCCATGCCCATGTGTCTTAAGTAACAAGAAAAGAAGCCTGTGTGTCAGAGTTCAGTGAAGAAAGACAATCGTGGTAGGAGGTGAAATCAGAGAGGCACTAGGGACAATAATATAAGGTCTGTGAGCAGATGAAGAGCCATGTGAACAGAGCATGACAGGAACAAAGTTATACTTTGCAAAATCTCTATCTGCATGGTTGAAATAGGCCAAAAGGGGCAATGGAAGAAACAGAACCATCAGTTAGGTGTCCATTAATCCATGCACGTGACACAGCAGTTGTGGGGGTGGTAAGAGTAGGATAAATTTAAGATATATTTTTGAAGGTAGAATCAATAGAATTTGAGCCAAAGCAGATGTAGGATGCCAGAGAATGGGAGGAGTCCAAGACGACACCAAGATTTTGGTTGGAAGGAGTAGGTAAATAAATTTTCTATAATTATGATATGGAAGACAGCTGTACGAGCAGAAGTGAAGATGGGGGAATATCAGCAGAGTTGTTTAGGAACTGTGAAGCATGTAATGTATAGACATCCCCATGAAACATCAAGTAGGCATTTGTGTACATGGGATATTTGAATGCATTTAGATATTGAAGTTCAGTGGAGAGGACCAGGCAGGAGACATAAATATAGACATTATAAGCATGTAGATGGTGGTATTTAAAGCCATGACACAGGGTGAAATCCCCTTGTGTGGGGAAGGGAGAGAGAATGAACAGAAAAGAGAAAACATTTTAAGACGTCCCAACACATTTCAACATTTAGAGTTTGGGAAGATAATCAACACAGCAAAGAAATATCTAGAAAGGTAAAAGGAAAGCCAGGTAATTGTGATTTAGAAGTCAAGTGAAGAAAATATTTCCAGGGCAGAGTGGTTACCTATGTCAAAAACTTCTGATTAGGCTTAGCAATAAGGAAATTATAGATAACCTGACAAGGCTGGTTTCAGTGGAGTAGAGGAGGCAAAAGGTGATTTGAGTAAATAAGAAGAATAATTGGAAACAGCAAGTCAGCACCCAGATGACTCTTTCAACAAAAAATGAGGACTACCCAGAGGAGGAAGTGGGGTCATGAGAGGGTATTTTTTTTTTTTTAATGTTGGAAAAATAACAACCAAACATTTGTAAACTAACTGGAAAAATCCAATGGGGGGCGGGGCGGGGAGGGGAATGGGTGAGCGGTGAATGAAAGGGGATGATTGCCGTTGTTGTTGTCTTTGAGTAGAGAAGGCAGGATGAGGTTTAATCATACAGGGAGTATTTGATCTTAGCCAGAAATATCAATAGTTCGTTTACAAAGAAGAGAAGGTAGGGTATGTAGGTTAAGACAAAGGTAGGTGATGAGAGCATATGGAGGTTTTCTCCTGATTGCTTTTATTAGTAAAGTAGAAAACAAGTTTGTCAGGTGAGGGTCAGGATAGATGCGGAGAAGTTTTGGAAGACTGAGAGAGAAGTATACAGCAGTCGTCTAGCAGGCTGGAAAAATAAGCAGATTGGTAGGATGGCTGGCAGCATTAAGACGTGCTTTGAAATTCTTGATCATGTGTTTAAAGTGAAACTACTCATCTTGATTGTGTATTTGGTCCCACTTACTTTAGCTGCCTGGGTTTAAGAACAGAGTGATCAGAAAGCTTATTTTAACCAAGGTTGTGATTTGTCCAAGTGAGTATAATCAAAAAAGCGAAGAGGGGCAAGGGAGTTGAGAGTATTTGCAAGTAAATAAGCATGGTGATTGATTACAGGATTTAAATATCGTAAGAGGATTAGGAGAGGAGGTTAGGGATAGAGAAAAGTGGTTGGAACTTGGAGTAGGATGGGAGGGGCTGTTGAAAGATTGTTGCAATTGAGGGAATAAGCTGGGAAGATAGGCACAGAATGGTAACCAGTTAAAGGGGTTATTGGAAACTGAGAGAATGGATGGGTATGGGTAACAAAAAGATCAAGATTGTAGCCACAAGAGTGGTTGGCCTTTTGGTCCAGAAGAGTCAAACTGTTTCAGGAAATGAGAAGAAGACAAATGAGGATGAGAGTCTGGAATGGTTTGGAATTCCCGAACTTCTTTTAGTAACTGATCTGAGCAGAAGTAAAGGTCACAGTGGGATCAGTCCTCCTGGCTCCAAGTAACATGGTGGAGAAGGGGCTGGAAGTGTCAGAAGAGGGGCTGTTGCCAAGAGCTTGAATTCGGGAGCTCCGCCCTTGACTCCTAAAGACGAAAGCATGGGAATTACAAAAGGCATTCACATTCCTAGGGCAAAGCTACTCTTCTAGACTCTGCTGTGGTCTTTGAAGGCATGGCCTTCCCTAGTGCTCTGGGCCCTTCTGGGCATCTGCTGACAAGTTCTTCCAGGCTGCTGAGGCTGCAAAGGCCTTTGTGAGGGTTCCTCCTGGCCTCCACCTCCTGCAATGGCAGCCAGGGTCATCGTTAGAAAGTGAAATCGTTGAGGAGGCTTAGGGAGAGTTTTAATGGAAACTCTAAATACATACATCTTCTCTGTTCAGTAGAGTATATGAAACATTTAGCAAATAATTTTAGAAAGAGGGCCTATTGAGAGGGCTATAGCTAATACTACCAATAATTTCTAACTCCTTCTCTTGATCTAGCTGGTCATCTTTGGTCATAAAATGTTTTCCAAGCGTTAACACATCATAGGATCTTAGACTATATTTTACCACACACATAGTTCAACCTGAGGAAACTGAGGATTGTAGTAAACTCCAGAATGTCTTCCAGATAGGGTTGCGAGATAAAATAAATAAGGGCCAATATAATTTAAATGTTAGATAAACTACAAAAACATTTTCAGTGAATGTATGTCTCATGCAATATTTGTATTTATTATCTTTTTGCTATATCTGATAACCCTACCACTAAAAGAATTTTTAAAAATCAATAGAGATAGACAGATAGCTAACCTTGGTCTGTGTTAAAGCAACAAACAACAAATGAACATGGCTCAGAAACAACAGAAAGGCTTTAAACCTCCTTCTCCCAAGTTACCCATTCGAGGTTTCCCATGCCACACATAGAACTAGAGAAGACACATACAAAGCTGAAATAAGTCAATAATCACCTAAGATGTCCCTTCTCTGCTTTGTCGCATGCACGCCATTGCTTCCCACCTCCCCATGAAGTCTTAGGGAATAGAGAGGGAGGCAGTACAAGAGGATGGATCTGGTAAATCTAAGAAGGTGGTGTCAAGGAGATTCCATCGGCATGGGATAAAAGAAGGCACCCTGCAGAAGAGTCTTTTAGACAATATTTCTACCCCACTGTGCCACTTTCACGACACTGGCGTCTTCTGCTGGATCTCTGGTATAGCCCTGGGTGAATATTCTACACTTTTTCACCCTAATAGGTATTTGAGAAAAAGGAAAGATGGGAGATGGAAGAGACTTTTCCTAATGTATCAAGATTTCCAATTTAAATATAAACAATTTAGAACAGCATGTTAAGCCTGCTCCTCGTATTCTATTTACTTCACACAAAGATCATGTTCCCTGATTATCGAAGGCCAGAAGTTACTAGAGCCTACCCTGTGTCATTACCTAATGGTGTAAGTCATACAGGTGGCTGCAACATGAAAGAAATACCATCTATTAAAATCTATCAAGCCAGTAGGGAAAAGCCAGCGGGATAAATCAGAATACACTTCAAATAATCACTATATATGAACCTGCAAATTTATCCACATCCCTATCTCAAAAGCTAACACATTTCATGCTCTTTTCATATTTAAATCTAGATAAGTGAATTTCCAATATCCTTTGAGGATGCCGCTGTTGTTTAACATTGTGATTTTATATTTATATAGCGTCTGTTATCACAGGATCTTAGACCATTTTTTACCAGCTTAATTCAGTATTAATAACCATAAAAAAACAATAATTTCAGCTACATTATTCTACTGGGCAACTAGACAGTAACACATTTATTTTCCTGGGCAAGGAAAAAAAGTACCCAAATCCTCTAATCCCCAAGAAGAAAATAAAAAATAATGAAGGCCAGCCAACAGGACAAAACAGTGATGTTTCCAAACAAACTCCACTTATGGGAACCTCAAGGAAACCATTTTGTATGTTCCAGGAAAGAACTGATTTGGCAATGTGGTGAAAAAAAAATTTGACATTTATGTAGGAAAGAAAAAACATGATTCTCGTATAGATCAAGCTATTTGGATAAATTTGTATTTTTAGATTAATGTGGCAACTCCCCAAACTGTGACTATAAACAGTCAACTTGGAAATGTGTTTTCTATGAGAACACATATTTGGACACAGCTTCCTCTTTAAGCCCTGTACCTGAGACAATTTTATTCTCTTTCTACACCCGATAATCTTACCCTACCCAACAATGTAGCCAGCATGGTTATTGTATCACTAATAGCTGATGTCTATTGCAATATATTGTATGTCTATTCTCAAATCCCCTAAGGACCCCCTCTCATTCTACTGGATCAATCTGATTCCCTTTTATTTTTCTCACCTTCTCAGCGTTTACTTAATTCTGTCTCAACACAGAGTTTCATCCCTTTTCCTAATATTTAAATATAGGACCATTAAGTAACATGGGCTTTGGGATTGCAACCAGAGTAGCTACAGCCAGATTTCCTGGTTCCCACACCAGGAGTCAAACCCAGAACGCCTAAGTGAAAACCAAGGGTCCTAACCCGCTAGGCCACCACAGAAACCAAACACGTACCGACCCTTCGGAAGGTTCTTGGCCTTCCTTACCCCCAAGAATGGGGAAAGGGGGCTCGGTTGGCTTGAGTTGTACTGCTCAAATAGAACTCGTGGACCCCAAAGAGTGTGCAATATACTGGGCAGAGCAAAAGCGCAGCTTCCAGGCCAGTGGGAGGGGACCTGGAGAGGATTCCAGCACAGGCTGGGGCGGCTAGAGCTTTCACCCCTAGTTATTCCCGCCCCATTCATGTTCTCGTCCAATGAGAGGGGTTCTTTCAGACTTCCCTGGATTAATTGATCTTTCAATCCTTTACTGGATTGGCTACTGTTTTATAACCCTGAGTCACAGAGCCCCCCCCCCCCCACCTCCAAGAGCCAGAGGCAGGAAAATCACAGATTTGTCTACCAGGCCTGCCAGAGGCGAGAAAATAGAAACAAAGGCACCTGGCTGGCTAGAGGCGGGAAGGTGGAAACAAAGGGCCCTAGTTGGCTGGGGCTGGAATTGGGAAAACAGAAGAAGTCCTGGCTCACTTGAAACAATGCCCCCAGCCGACACCAGGAAGTCCCTCTGACACAGTCCCTCAGGATGAAGTACTAGTTCCTGAATTAGAGAATCACCATGGAGAATTGAGTTTCAAGTTGTTGGAGAAAGGAGAGAAACAAGTCCAAGCAAGAAAATGAGCAAGTATACTCTCTTCTGTCTTGTAACCCATATGCAGTTCCGTGTGTATGGAGATTAGCTGTAAAACTTGGCAGTCTCTCACCAGATGCTAACAATCATTTTTAAACAGTTCTAATAACCAGAATAACTATGCCTCATTAAATGACAGTGTGCACGTCAGACACCTTACAGCACAGTTTATTTGGGTTGATTTGCATACAGAGACCTCGGTGCTGCATCATTTCTTCCATTTTTGAAATGAAATCTCCTTTTGAAAGTTCATTTTCATTTTCTTTTTTTTTTTTCAGTCATACACACATCAGCCCTCCCCTCAAAATGCATGTGATTCACTCAAATCTGGTCACAAAACTGAAGAAGTAACAAGCCAGGAAGACAGACTGAACACTGGACATTATTAGACACTGTGGGATTACTTAAGTAGCTCCATAGAAAGAGACTGCATTTTCATGTCACAGTGGTCCGAGATGGATTTAGGACAAGACAAGGCAAGTAATAAGGATGTCTGTTGAATGTCATGAATCCTACTAAATCAATTAGTTGCTAAGATATAAGAAGATTTTCTACCCTCTTCCTCACCCTCAGTGCTACAGGGCCACGAAGTTATCAAGCACAGGGGACTGGAGTGCTCTGCCAGTGTTCAGCTGCTGCCGGAGGCTCCTAAATGGAAAAATCACTCTGATTGTGAAAGTGCAATTTCAGATGGCAAGCATCATTGATGACACTGAACCTCTCTCTGCTGAAACTCAGAGAAAGACTCAAGTGTTTATCCCATTCTAAAGGTACAATTAGCTGAAGTCTTTATCTCCGCATCTGAAGAGCCTAAATCAGACAAGTGTCCTATGAGTATTCCTGGTCCAGAAAAGGAGGACTACATTCCCTCAATGGGGCTGGTTTCTTTTTTTTCCCATTAACTGACTTTTTGAATAGGCAGCAATTAATCACTCTTCTCTGCATACAAAGACAACATTAAAGCTTTGTAATCTAACTTCAATCTGAAGAGTATTTAAAAGTAAAGAATCACCAATATGGTCAGCATCTTCAACATTAAACTAAGAGCTTGCACAGAATATAGTGACCAAACAATCTTTTATCTCCATGAGAATAAGTCATTTCACTTTTAATCATCTTTAGGGAATTACAGAGTTTAAATAAATATAGTATTAGTGATTTTGTTTTAAAAATGCAAAGAATATGAGAGGGTATTTTGTGTTATATTGAGAGGCTATACTTAACCCAATCATTCTTTGATCGCACTGGATTTTTTTAATACTTTGTTTTGGAATTTGATGTAAATATAGAGTGAATTCACTCTCTTTATATTTGGTTTTTTTTTTTTTTTTTTCCGAGCTGAATTTGATTTTTGAAGACTTCCAAAATTCATTTGGAAATTCATTAGTCAAGTCCAGTAAACAAGAGTGCCCAGTGACTACTCTGGAAACCAACACTCACTCCTTAATGAACATGTTTATTATGTCCATTTAGTTAAGCAACAAATATTTATTGACCATCTATCAGAAAGAGAGAGATGGGAAGTGAGAAATTCTCCTTGACCCCTTCACAGGCCCTGCGACAAAGGTGCCTAACTTACTCAGTCTGCAGTTCCCAGCCAGGAAGGGGAGTGTGCAGGTGAGCAGGTACAGGAGCTGGGATGAGTGCTTCTGGGCACCAGCAGGAACAGAACTCCATGCAGCCCCCTGGCAGCATCTAGGAGGGTACCTGAGACCCCTGGTGCCCCAGAGGGTGTGAGTTACAGTGTGTTCTTTTAGCTTTGCTGTCCATAGATGGCTTAAGGGTTAAACAGTTCAAGCGCCTACCCCTGTGGCTCCTGAGTTCTTGCTTGGTGTCCAGGAAGAATCAGGTCACATGAACGAATGGAAGGGTCATGAATACAGCAGATTTTATTGCCTATGAAAGAGGCTTTCAGGAGGAAGGGGAGTTGGAAAGGATTGAACCACCAGGTTCTTGTCTGAAGTCCCCCATCAAGCTATACCTCTAAAGTCAAGCTGCTTTTCTCTGACATCTGGCTGCCTCTTTTCTTCTCACCTTCTCTGCTGCTCCTCTGCCTGTGAAACCTGAGTTGTTATGGGAACCTGGGGTTTTTATAGGATAGGGGGTGGGCCAGGCCAGGGTGGTTTTCGAAAAGGCAACGTTCAAGGCGGGGAAACAGGGATGTAAAGTTCTTACTTTGGGTCGTGGTTCTGGGATTGAGGATGGGGCCCATCCAGGAACCGCCCTCTTCTGCTCAGTATTTCCTTCCCTCACTTGGACAATTCCAACACCTTAAATTATTTATAAACCAAGTTCTCTGAGAGTACTTACAAATGAATGATTAATTTCAGCTGAAGGGATTATGAGACGAGAAAGCTTAATTTGGTCTGGGCCTTGAAAGATGAGTAAGATTTCAACAAGTGTGATCAGTGAAGGATAGGAAAGTAGGCAAATGTCAAACAAACGTGACAGTAAAGCCACAGAACACAAGAAAGTTCATAGTTTATTTATGGTACTATAGATATCCTTGTGTAAGTCAAGAGTTATTTACAAAATGGGCCAGGCATGGTGGCTCAGGCCTGTAATCCCAGCACTTTGAGAGGATGAGGTGGGCAGATTACTTGAGGTCAGGAGTTCGAGACTAGCCTGGCCAACATAGTGAAACCCCGTCTCTACTATAAATACAAAAAATTAGCCAGGTGCTTTGCAGTGTGCCTGTAATCCCAGCTACTTGGGAGGCTGAGGCAGGAGAATTACTTGAACCCAGGGGGCAGAGCTTGCACTAAGCTAAGATCCCAACACTGCACTCCAACCTGAATGACAGAGTGAGACTCCATTAAAAAAAAAAGTCACTTGGAAAATGGAAGGCTATAAATTAGAATCATGGCCACCTAGAAATACACATCAGAATAGGCCTGTGGGACCATCCAATTCCACTTCCTTGTTTTATAGATGAAGAAACAAAAAGTAGCTAGAGTGACTTGTAAAGATCACAAGAATAACGACTTCTAGCCAGAACGGGGTCCAAATACTCTGTCATCCAAACCAGTTTCTTTTGCACCATGCCACGTGTTGGCCGGCATCATATTGTGGAAGGTGGTTCTGGTGATTGTTGAAGTTTGTGAGAGGAGAGTGATATGATCCGACATGCATATCACACCAGAGAAAACCCTGAGGGCAGTGAGAAGAGACTGGAGAGAGAAAGATTGGTGAGAAAACTTCTGCAGTCATCTGAACCGCAACTGTGATGACTGAAATAGAAAGGATGTGATAGAGTCAACTGTCGTTTCAAGCATGAAATTCCTGCCACTCGGTAATGAGAGAGGGAAGAATTACAGATGATCAGCGAGCTATAGCGCCTGGGTGAAGGCAGGTGTTATTCCATCACCTGGGAAAGGAAAAGGAGAATGAAGAAAGACTTAGAGGGTTAACTCTGTGTTCTCATATCTTGGTGAATGGAACTTAATCACTCATTAGAAGTTAGGGTCTAGTCTCTGCTCCAAGTTTCTGTCCCTTAGAGAATACATGCTAAGATTAGTGGCAAATGAAGCCAGATAATCAACTTTATTAATGGCTGATGAAGAACAACAAAGAGAGGTTTTGTGCACTATACAGGAGTTCTACCAAGAACACTCTTATTTTTTACCCCAAGTCAGTCATCCCCAGCGAAGATTCTGTGTAGTCGTCTCCAACAGCATCAAGAACCACCTTCCCAAACCCAGACAGAACAGAGGGATATAATGGCAAGCCCATCTGCCAAGAAGAGGGGCGCGGTCCTGTGGATGCAACTGGAGACAAGATGCAGAGGAAACCTCTCTGCATGAGCACAGACAGAGGAAGGGGAGGTTTCCTACCTGGATCTTTCTTTAGAAAACAGCTGCCCTTCTTTTAATAAATAATAGTACAAGGAGTAGCCAACTCTGGCCAAGTGGATTGACCAACCCACCTCCTCAAAGAAAACAGAGAGGCAGGCGCTTCTTTCTCAGGGTGACCCTGCAGAAGTCAAACTTACAGCAGAAAAAAAGAACAGAAAACTTCCTTTCCATATTTTTAAAGTCAGAAACCTGAGAATCATTTCTCCACTGATAGTTTTCTCCCATTCTCCTCTGTCATGACAGTCAGGCAATTCCTAAGTCCTATCTGTTCTGTCTTCCAGATACAATACAACCTTGTCTCCACTCACCCATCCTCACTGGTATTTTCTTCGTATCCCCTAGATCAGTGCAGCAGAATCTCCCAAATGATGTCCTAGTCTCTGACTTCACAACCTTCCATTTCATTCTTTACAATTCTGAGATATTCTAAGATGCAACGTAACCACACTATTATTCCACTAAAAACTAAGTGCTCCCAGACATCTCCAGGATAACATCCAAATACCTGTCAGTGTTGTGTTTATTGCAATTATTTGTTGCCATGTCTTTTATTCTGCTACATTTCTAGTTTCTTTTCAGTCCTTTTGTAACAGAGATGTTTTCTCATGTATTATTATCTGCCAATGCCTGGCAATGAATCTAAGTACTATATTCAAAACGTATTTTGACCTGTATGTAAGATTCTTCCATATCCAACCCTGACTATGTCCCAACTTTGTGCCCTGTCACAGCCCCACAAATTTCTACTTAACTCTCAGACGAGTTTGAATTCCAAGTTTACCAAATTATTTGCAAGTGTCTGAGAATTCTTTGCTCTTTCTCCTAATATTTGCTCACTGTCTTTGCGCTCTTCTTTCTATCTAGGTATATTTCTCACTTATTACCTACCTTTCAAGATATCAACTCATGCCTCCCTTCCTCCAAATAGCTTTTGTTAACCTTAATGCTTACTGTTTATCATACCACTGGGTTCAGGCTGAGTAGAATATTCTTCCCATAGTATCTGTGCATATTTCTAACACTGCATTTATCAAACTGCTTTACAATGGTTATTTACCTTCTTTCTTCCTATATAGATGTAAATTCCTTAACTGGTCTTTATCTCTGAAAGCAGGACTAAATGACACACATATAGATTCAATAACTATTGAATGAAAAAAAGAAAGGAGGGAGGGAGGGAGGAAGAAAGGGAAGTGGAAAGTAAGGAAAGAAGGAAAGAGAAACAAAGGAAGGAAAGAAGGGAGGAAGAGAGAGGGAAAGAAGAAAGAAAGAAAAGAGCTCAGCCATTTATATATTAAGTTTTTCAGTGACCATTCCTTGTGAAAAGTTCAATAGATCCATACAGTAGACAGTAGGCTGAGTCTCTCTATTCCTCTGTCTTCCTGCTAATTACTTTGCTTTAATAGACCTGAAACAATTCAATAACTAGAGGGTTTATTCTCAATTGCATTTTAAGTTATTAGGAGACAGAGTAAAAACAAGTCTTTTAGGGAAAGCCATTTTTAATTAAATATTTAACTTTCTTTATTTTGTCTTAAGGCCTGTAGAGTTATGCAAGTCCAAAAATGTCTACCACTCAATTAAAAGGTGCAACTATACAAGGTAAGAGAGGGAAAATTCAACTATGTTTATAAAGTACTTGTGAATCTGCTGTGCCACTGGACAAGTACATCTCTCCAATGTGTTGTCTAGTTGCTGCCTTCTTTCCAGGCAGCTGCAACTGATTGTCATGGTTACAATCATGAAATACAACATTTCAAAAATTAAGCTATAGTTCATGGTTTCTTTCTCTGTTCTTTTCGGCATTAAATCTTAAAGCTCCAAAAACCCATTTCTTTACGAAATGCAAAAATCCTTTAAAATATTATTACTGGAATAAATAAGAAAACTTAAAATTAAAAAAAAAATAAAATCATTATAGTTAATTTACATGAGGTAAAGCTGGAGGAGGAGCTTAAAGTGAATAACAGCTGTCATTTATTCAGGCCTAGAATACTCCATAAGTAAGTTGTAAGAAAACATGTAGCTTTAGTCGGCAAAGTTCTGTTATTAACATTTTTGCTTCTTTGGAGAAAGAAACAGAACAAAGAACGTTTCCTGTTAGCAACAGCAAATATGAAACATCACTGACACTTCCAATCAGTGTCCGTTTTGTCTTTTCCTTGCCTATTCTCATTTTCATGACAAATTTATTTGACTAGGGCTCTTCATTCAGTCAATAAATGCTTATTGCTTTGCTATTATGTGAACATAATGGTTAGCAAACCACATTCCTTGCCCTGAAGCTTATCAGGCAGATTTTTAAAAATCAAAGAGAAGATCAATCTGTGATAAGGGATAAACTGAGAAAGCAGGGAGAAAAGAACATAATTTAGTGAGATAGGGACTTTAGCAAGAACTTCACAAGTGGTGAGACAGCAGGGTGAGAGGGCGGGGGTGGGGAGGTCACTGTTATACTGAGATACTGAGTTAATCCAGTAAAGAAGGGCGGCAGAGGAATCTGGAAAAAAAATCAGAAGATTTCCCAGCCTGAAAGAATGGCATCATCAAAAGCAATGAAAAGCATACTTTTAATGAATTTGCAAATACTTGTTCAGTATCTTGTAACATACACTATAATGGAAGAAAAGACAGAAGAGGCTGAGAGGACAACAAAGGGAAGGTGAAAAATCGGATAAGATGTGTTAAGGAGTTTGGGTTTTATTCTGGGGACTGTGAATCATACTTGGAAGCAAAGCATTCCGTAATTTAGGTTTTAAAAAGACCATAAGCCCTTGGTATGAAAAGAGACATGATTGGAGACAGTCTGGAGATTGTTCTGGTAACCTAGGTAGGAGGTAATATTGGCTTAACCCAAGAGAGTGGAGATGATTTGGAAAGACACGGATAAACCGGAACAGTATTAAGCAGGAAGCAGCAATGGGACTTGCTGTATAAGTGTAGAGATTTTTAAAAAGAAGAAATATGTCTCTAGGTTCTTTATATAATGCAATTTTAATTTCATTTTTGTGTCATATGATCTGTGGAACCTTATCACTAACGGTGACTAACCATCCTAAGAAGTCACCCAAGGCAGCTGTGTGGGCTGCATCTAGTCATTACATTGATGGGCTAAGAGCACTAATAGACATGAAACATCTTGTCCAACTAACGGTTATATTTTCATTGCTCTAGGAAAAAAAATGGAACATTCAACATTATACCTAGGGAAAAAAATCAAAAATACCTACAAAGATAAGTAGAAGAATGACTGAAGCTTGTGATTAGTATTCCCCTTATAAATTACTAATAGTGTGAAAAACAACCCTAAATGCCTCAGTGAATTCTGATGTGTTTCTGAATTTAGTGTGGTGTTTCTGCTCAAATCAAAAGAAGTTTCTATAACTATTCTTTTACATGAGTTCACATCCTATGAATCTTACTTTGAATGTGGAATTTAAGCAAACCTCAAATCTAATTATAAGCCGTTAAGGTTCTTCTTCCTCCAAATATCTGAGAATAGACTGAAATCCTTTTCATATTTGCATGAAATTGATATGGAAAGTATAGTTCCCTATTAAGAGACTTCTCAAGCAAAGATAAATGTAAGCACATTTTAAAATGTTCCAAGTATCATCCAGTCTTTGCTTTTTACTACATCAACCATGAGCCAAGGAAAAAAAAAAAAAGGAAAAAAGTAGTTTGTGCCTTGAGCAAACAGAGACAAATAACAGTGAAAATCCAAACATACCATCCTGATAGTCTCTTTTAAGGAAATAAAAGCAACACAGACTTCTGAGAAGATATAAATGCCATAGGGTGCTAAAAATATCAGTTATATAACACAAAGGGAGAAGAGGCAAGATAGTTGTTCATAAAGAAAAATCTTCCCCAAACCCCACAAAACCAGCCAACTCACACAATACTCAAGAGAACTTTATTCTTTTACTGCTTCTTCCCTGGATGGCCAAAAGTACAAATCCAGTAAATGTATGTTGATAGGTTTGAGTCTGGAAAAAACAATACCCTAACATTCCAAACCTTGGATATAGGCCAGCAAATACATGGCCACACAAGAAAATTCTCCAATCATTACAAAAGAACTGCACAACAAACACGGTGAGTATGTTAAATTCCCCTGAGTAGTATTTACTGGCATTATACTTTAAAAAAAAATACCTTACATTTTTAAAATGACAAATTGTTTAAGTAGTTTTAGAGAGGTTAGAAATTAGACACACACCTATCTTGATCTAGCACCCTACCTTGGAAGAACAGTAGCTGCCAAAGATGCCAGGCTCTCAATCTTGGAACCTGTGAATGTCACCTTATGTGGAAAAAAAGTCTTTGCAGATGTGATTAAGTTAATGGTCTTAAGATGGGAAAACAATCCTTGATTATATCAATGGGCTCTAAATGCAATCACAAGTGTCCTTGGAGAGACACAAAGGGACATTCGATATGGACAAAGAGGAGAAGGATGTGAGCATGGAGGCAGAGATTGCACTGATGTGGCCACTAGCCACAGAAGCCCTGGGGTTACCAGAAGCTCAAAGAGGCAAAGGAGGAGTCTCCCACAGAGTCAGCACAGAGAGAGGTGTCCTTGCCCACACCTTGATTTTGGCCCAATGAGACTGATTTTGGGCTTCTGGCCTCCAGAACTATCATAGAATAACTTTTTCAAGTTTGTAGTAACTTGTGGGAGCAGCCACAGGAAGCTAATACAGATGCCTTGGGTGTAGTAGAGAATGGAGAAATTTCTCATCATTCGCTCTGCACTCAGCAGTTCTACACAATGTGCTAGGGGCCTTGGGCGTGTAACCTCATAAAAGAGGCAGAGCTTTAACTGCTTTAACTGAAGGCTGTTGAGTGCAGGCAGTCTCCTGAGTATACTCACACCAGAGGAGGTTCAAACTTCTGTGGAATCAGAACAGGCAAGCCCACTCAGTAGCAGAGTTAGGCAGAGGGTAAGTGACTACATCCTTTTCAATGCAAATCTGCAGCCAGTTCCAACTGGAAACACTATGGTAGCACCTCAGTTTGTGTGTCTCACCGGTAGGGAGAACTCAGGGGCCAGTGTGGAGTGACAGGAAGGAAGACTCCTGGAGTAGGGTACTCTTCTCTCCAGCCCAGCATTTGTCAACAAAGTGACTTTGAGCAAGTTGCTAACCTATTTCTCAACAGTGTCCTAGGGCAGCTTTGCAATTAATTTGTAAATGCCCTTTGGCCCACAGAAAATCCATTCAGCCTGCGAGATTTGTATCTCCCAGAGCTACTGATTTGCATACAATGCAGCTATGCCAAGGAGGCGAGCATCTGCCTGCAGGAAGTGCAAAGGCAGAGTTCTCTTCTACACACAGATTCCCTGGAAGATCCAAATTACAAAGAAAGGAAGAGGGAGGCTATTATATTTGTTTCAGCGCCATTGACTGAATTCTGTTTGACCCATTCTGATTATGTTTAGCAAACAGGTATATGTCGGCAAGCATTTATTTCCTCGGACCTGAGAGACTATGGGCGAAATGTGTTCAGATGCTTTTGGATCCTCAGGAAAAGGGCACTGTATAAATCCAGGGAACTATTATGTGAGAGAGACGGAGGCTTTATCTCCCAGTCTTAATAAAGAACTAAGCATAAGGCCTATCTGACTTCAAGTTCAGACACCAAATTGACCCCTCTGGGAGTTGGGGAAGTCTCAATCTCCTTCCTGCCTTATATAGCAGTGGTAATAAAGGAGCGTGAGCTGAGGATTAACTAAAGTTCACATACTGCCTTGAAGAGAAAAGTCTTGATTTAAGTGCTGAAAATTTATATTAGTGGGAGGGGAAAGACTAGAGAATGGCAAAAGAAATGGAAAGTTAACACAAAGCTATAATGAAAAATATAAGTGGAAGCAGGTATAAGGAAAAGATGAAAGATCAGACACAAAGTAGGGTGTAGGAAAGATGGTTTTTAAAAAAAGGCTTTTTCTCCGGCAGTCTTGGCTCCACCAGGGAATGTTCCTGTGGGTCCTAAAGGGACGTATATCCATTAAACAGTAAAAGAATCAGGATTCTAAGTGGATAAAAGAAAAAAAAAGCAGCAAAAGAATACCAAGAAACAAGAGAAAGAGAAAGGTTAAAAGGCAGTAAGGGACATGCTGAAACAATAGAGAATGGAACTCTTAAGAACTTGAACAGGATCTCTAAAAGTCCATTAGCCCCCATTCATTATAAGAGCAAGGACTGTTTCCCTGACTCCATGAAATCAGTTAGCCCAGTCTGTCACCTTCCTGATACAAAAATAATTTGACCAAATCAAACAGATGTGGTCTAGCCTCTTGGCATATGGCAAAAAGAAAAACTGTATTCATATTCAGATATGCTAACATAAAATCTAGTGACCACCAAAACTGTATTTGTATACAAAAAAGCAGTTTAACAGAACTTAGCTGAAAAGTTGAATATAAAATTACATTGGTTTGCAGGCTCTCATAATCAAGTAAATAGTTAGCTTTTTGTTGATCAGTTTGTTTGTTTTTTAATCTAAATCACTTAAACTTTACCTAGATGCAGCTGACAACAGAGTCTACAAAAGGTAAACGTTTTTCGATTTACGTAAATTGTTAGGGGCAAAGATATTATACCTCACTTTGGTTTTATACATAGTAATTCCCAAGCCCATCCTGTGATCTTTGGACAAAATTCACCAGATTTCATGGTCACATCTCTCTTTGTGGTCTGAGATAAAACGGGGAGTCAGAAAGTGACCAAACTGGAATTTGCTTCACAGTCCAAAAGAAAGAATTTCCCCAGCTCATGTGTGAGCAGATCTCAGATTACATGGCCAACCTGCCGTGCTCTAGTTCTCCAGGAATACACAGTGCTTTTACCTTGTTCCAAATGTGCAATTATGCCATATTGTCTATGCAGCGAAAAACAAAACTCATTTTTCTTAGACTCGTCATTCATTTGCTGAACAAAAGTATCAGATGGGATCCAGTTAAGGAATCAAAACCATACCAGTTATTTTAATAAAGAGAATTTAATTCATGCAAAGAAATTTTAATTAGGATTTACAAAACTGAAAACATGGAAGTCTCCTAGAAGTAATAAATGCAGAAAGCAACTACCTCCCCAACGGCTGGAGAACAAGGGGAAAGGTTGGGAATATTAAGCTTAGAGCTATATCGTCAGTATGGTAGCCACTAGCCACAAGTGGCATGGAGAACTTGAAATGTGTTTACTCCATATTGTGATGTGCTGAAAGAGTAAAATATACATGACATTGCAAAGACTTAGTATGAAAAAGGAAGTAAAATATCTCAATAATTTCTATATTGCTTAGATGTTGAAATGATATTTTTTGATACACTGGGTTAAACATATATTTCACCTATTTCTTTTTCACCCATAAAAAATCATGACTTTCTCATCATGGCATTAAAATATCTATAATGTCATTACTAGAGAGTTTAAAATTTCATGTGACTTGCATGCTATTTCATGGGACAGGGCTGGATAACAGGCTCAGAGGAAGGCTCCCGTGAAGCTTGGACACATTCTTTGGAGAGGGCGCTAGAGGCTGATGTTAGTGTGTCTGAGAGTAAATGATAAGGCTGATTCAGGCACTGTAAAAATCTGCAAATTGGAACCAATTGCTGCTGAATCAACTGTCCCTGCCAGGGTGAAGCGTTATTGTTTACAGTGGTGCTCATAGGGGCAATAGAGAAACAAGGAGGAAGGCTTTTCCTTCCTTAGCCTTGCACTTTTCCTTTATTGCCCCCAAGTGGCAGAACCGAAAGGGGCTCATCTTTAAGGGAGAAATGTGACTTGCAGGGTCCCAGCCCCAGCTGCATAAAGCAAAATATAGAAATGTGAGTTTGATGGTGAGAGGCAAATAGCTTAATAAAAGATGCAACAAATATTCATCAAGTGTCAGGCATGGTTTTGGATATGAGTACTATAATCAGAAACCAGACAAAGTCTGGTTTATAAAGCAAATACATAAACAAATAAGATGATATTTGTCTAAGCATTATGGGGGAAAAAAAGCCATGGCTTAGAAGGTAGCAGGATGAGAGTGGGGCACGCATAGCTCCCGAAGGAGCTCCAAGAGGCCCCTGGACACTTGTTGGTCTGCCAGAAATCCAACTTCTGCCAACAGTCACACCACCTGCATCTCATGAGACACATTGCCACGATTACATGATTGCACTAAAATGCAATGTACTAAAATGCAATGCAAGTACTAATGAAGATAATATTATTGCCCTGCTATGAAACAGAAAATTAATTTTATCACTGGATAAAGACATGAAAAAACTGAACTTCAAGGTCATCCACCTGAGTATTCTGCTAGAAAATCATGAAATTCTGTGCTTTCATGGATTTGATAGGTTTATCCTTTAACCTAGATTCTAAGAAGTATGAAAGAACGTCTTGGCCCTCCAAGGAAAAGAAGCCATTGAAATTTGGTTTTGGCTTGGCATTATACAAAAGTAATGGGCCTAATAATTTCATATCAACTCAATGCTGCCTTCAGCCAAGGACAGTGACACTGGTTGTATACAATCACAGACCCTCTTGGGGAACAGCTGGCTCACTTCCCTGATGAATCAAAGATCTGTGGATTAAATTATGGGTTCAAGACTTTGCAGACAGCCCTCTTTCATAAAGAGAAAATGAATATTATTTTTAAAAAGGAGGAACATTTTTACCACTTTGTAATTTTTAAAAATCAGGACTATTGGCTTCAGATGGCTGTTGGGGCAAATAATAACTGTCTACCTTAAAAATTACAAAGTTTTGAAATAATAATTATTTAAGAAGGTGGGAATAAGATGAGGTTGGGCACTGACTTAGATAATGAAGTCAGTAAACACCCTTCTCAGGAGATAATATTTGAACTAAGATCCAAAGGAAGGTGGGGGGAAAAAACGTCTTCCAGGGCAGAAGGAATAAAACTTGCAAAGTTTCTGAAAACAAAATGACCTGGGATTGTAGTTGAAGCATAATTGTCAGGGGAAAGATGATGAGGGATGACTGGGACCAGATTATGTAGGGTCCCTGTAAGTCATGATAAGTAATGCGGATTTTAACTTAATTGCTATGGGAACCACTATAGGATTTGAAGCAGGAGAGTGGTATGATTTGATTTACATTTGCAAAAGGTCATTCTGGCTGCTGTGTAGAGGGAGACTCTAGAGGGACAAAAATATGAGGAAAACCAGAAAGCTAGTGCAATAGCCTAGGTAAAAGGTGATGATGGCTGGGACTGTGATAGAAGCAGCAGAAATGGTAAGATATGACTGTGTTCAAGATACAAATTAGAAGTTGAACCAACAATTCCATTAGAGAATGGGCTGATTCATGTAATTCACTTGAGTGAATTTTTCAAATAGCTAACATACTTTGAAGACCAAAATTATTTTTTTAAATCTTGTTTTCATGGAAATCTTTCAAAATTGTACAAAACATTCCTTGATCTTCTTCTATAGAAAATTCTAACCAAATTTGCAAATTGTTATTTTGACTCAGATCCTGTTCTCCATTTTTGTCTGCCATCTGACACATTCCCTGTCAATTTCTTCAGGTTCTCAACTCCAATTACTTTCACTCCATATGTTAAAGCTCTTTTTGTTTTGAGGCAAATCTTAATTAGGATGGAAAGACTATTCTTCCATATAAATGAATCCATGCATTCGCTATGCCATTTAGGTAAAAGCTGCACCTGCCTGACTGAGGTCAGCATCTGCCACCGCAGCCTGTCTATCAAGCCTTCTCTTACCAAAGCCCTCAACATGGTAAGGTGATAAAATTATTCACTGCTGAGAACCAAAATTATCTTTGCTCTTGAGACACCAGCCATATTTATCTTCTATAACCCACCAAAGTCAAAATCAATATGATCCACACTTATAAAAGCCAAATAACCATTTAGAAAACCTAATCTTCATATTGAGCCCCAATTTCCAGTCCTTGTCTGTTTGTACTGTTCTCATCTAATTCACAAAGATGCTGAGTTTTCATGGGGTAAATAAATAACCTTCCTTTCTTCCTTTTCCAGATTCTACATGGAAGTCTGAATTAGAAATCAAATTATCATTTACTAATGGATCTAAACTAGAGCCTGTGGCTTGGATTTGAGGCCAATGGCTTTCCTACTACGTCCTCCTGAAGTGAACTCAAACCATCACGCTACAAATTCACCACCTAGCATGATGAAGGTGAAAGTGCAATTGGAATGGGATGAAGAGCCTACAAAAAGTGAAGAAGTAAGACAGAAAATAATACTTGATCCTTCATAAAGTTGGGTTCTGAAGAGGAACAGAGAAATGGAGCCATAGCCAAAGGGGAGGTCAGATCAATGGAAGATTACATTATGAGAAGGGAGGTAATGGGAAAGTTTACATGTTCATGAAAATAATCAAGGGAAGTGGGAGAGATTAAGGATGTTGGAAAATGTGTGTGTGTGTGTGTGTGTGTGTGTGTGTGTGTGTGTATATATATATATGTATGTATGTCAGAAAAGGGGGTGTCCTTGACAGTCAACAGAAGGAATTCAGAGCCCCAGTGGAGAGATTGGACTCCATAGTAACGGTGGGAATGTAACGGCGATGGGGGCACATGAATTTAGGTTTCTAGATTTAATCGTGGGCAGATGGAGTTTTCATTCTGTGTTTTCTATTTTCTGAATGAAAAATGAAGTGAAGTATTCAGCTAAGTATGAGAGGGTGGGAGGTGTGAGAATAGAGAAAGTTTGAAATTAAAATCTTGCTGGATAGGGAAGCAGAGTTATTGAGGAAATGATGTGTGAGTACTGCGGAAGGTCCATTGGAAGTTTGTAATAATTTAAAGTGAAACCAATCAGCCCATCTATGTAACTTTCTCCAGCAATATTTGGAAAGTCAGGGATAGCCAAGGAGAAGCTATGTGGACTCAACTAAACACAAGCTATTGTAAGTCAAGATAGAGAGAAATGGAGTTAAGGGCTTTTGTGAAAGCAAGATTATGTTAATTTAGTCAGGAATAATCAATGAACTCCTGGTATATGTCAGTAACTAGCCAAAAATACTCAGCTAAGCCATAGGGAGTTGTAAGTACTGGCCACTGTCTAGAGCTTCCGCCAGAACTGGGAGATTGTTTTTTAACCCATTCTTCCTTTTCTTTTTCATGCTTCTTAAAAACACCCACACACACAACACACGCAAACACAAAATTGGTAATACATATTTAATACTTACCATGTATCAGGTACTGTGCTAGGCACTTTTGAAAAACATAAACTCACTGCTCCTTACACCAATGCTGTGAGGAAATCACTATTATTAGTACGATTTGCAGATAAGGAAGATGCGTTCAAAGACGTTAAGCAACTTATGCAGATAACCATACCACTTTCGGAACGACTAGCTTCACAGACGTTTGCTACTATAGGTTAAAGTCTTTATGACTTAGGGGAAAAAAACCCTGAAATATTTTCCATTAAAATAGTTAAAATTTTCCATTTTCACTTGAATGCATAAACAATGATGCCACTATCTGGAGATCCTTTTGGAAGAAGAACTTTAAACTCTGTTACAAAATTGAGTGCAATTTTTATTTCAAATTATCAAAGGTTAAAAATTGAGCAGTCTTGCCTATACAAGTAATTATCAAAACTCAACAAACACATAAATAACTAATGCAGCCTCTTTCCTTCCTAAACTCTCTTGTGGGTAACACATGCTGAAAAAAAAATATTTATGCTTTACTTAACATTTTCTGCTTAAGAGAAGCAGTCTGAATGTCTAAATTTGGGTCTGGAAAATAAACAAAACTTTTCCCTCCATAGTTCCTCTTCCTTCCTTCCTTCCTTCCTTGCTAATTAAACCAAGATAATTGTTCTGCCCTAGAAATTGCCCAATGACTAACAGATAATGCTGTATTTCATATGAGAATCCACACTTAAAGAGGTTTTCTTTCTTGTTTGTGGGAAAAAAAAAATGCAAAATTGAGGAGGATCAAGTCAAGCAGGGGTGAAGTTCGCTCACATTCTTGACAGGGAAGGTAAGAGTGTTCCTTTGTTCCCTGGTTATCTAAAAGGACACAGAATTCCTAAAGTTGAGTCATGCAAAAGTCCCTTTGACTACTTATATTTTTAAGACTATGCTACATTTGAATATGTCCAAGTATCACTATCTGGAAGGACACACACAGGTCAGTCAGACAAATATTTAAAAATACCAAAAAAATGAACCGTACTTCCCTAACAGCAAAACTAATTGGCATGTGTAACACTGTAGCCAGGTTTGGTAATAGCTATCATTCGCTGAGAATTCTCTGTATTCTAAGCCGCAGGTTCTCAATCTTCATTACACATTAGAATAACTGAAGACATTTTTGTTTCATTTTTTTAAACTTTTTATTTTAATTTAGACTCAGAATGGTAGGAAAAAATTAGCACCAAGAGTTCTCCTGTATCCTTCACCTGCTTCCTATAACATTAACTCCTTACACGATTATAGTACAGTTCTCAGAGTCAGAAAATTAACATTGGTACAATACTATTAACTAGATTAGGGATCTAATAGAATTGTGTTAGTTTTCTCACTAACATGTTTTCTTTATCCAGTATTGTATTTGTTATTTCTTCTTAGTTTGTTCCCACCTTTGATACTTTCTGTCTTTCCTTATCTTTCATAACCTCAACCCTTTTGAAGTGTACTGATCAACTTATTTTGTAGAATTTCCCTCAGTTAAGGTTTTCCTGATGTTTTCTCGTATTCAGAATGAAGTGATGCATTTCTGGAAGAATATGACTGAAGTGATGTGCGCTTCTCAGTGTGTCAGATCAAGGGATTTGTGATATTAATGTCTTATTCTTGCTGACGTTAACTTTGATTGCTTGGTTCAGGTCACATTTACTGGGTTTCTCCATAGCAATATTACTATTTTTCCCTTTGTAGTTATACATATATTAGGGATAACACTGTGCAACTCTGCAAATCCTGTTTTTCTTCAAACTTGTACCCACTTATTTTAATATCCATCAAAAGATCTTGTCTACAACAATTGTTACTGTGGTGTTTGTCTAATGGTGAGTCTTCCCCCTACACTTAGTGTTTGGAATTCTACCTGAGATTTTTTTAAATGCTCACACTTTTCTTCCACCAGACACCAATTAAATGAAAACTTACTAAGCATATTATCACTTGTCCTCACAATAAGTCTTATAGGCTGATGTTATTATGACATAATCTGCATTTAAATATGAAGAAATTGATACTCAAATGACATAACTTATATTTTTGTTCCACTAAGTAGCGAAGGCAAGACAGAAATTCTAAGCCACCCATCTCTAAAACCCATGCTCTTTTCCCTGTACCATCGTTTCTCCATCCAAGTTCAGCTCATTCTTCCTGATGTTAAAATCTGCCCCATTTAGTCTACTCTCTCTCCCAGATTTAATCATCTGTAATATTTGCCTAAATCATTCCAGGGCTAGACACATCTTTTTTTCAGAACCTTTCGACATCCACCTTCCTTAAGAGTTAGGAGCAGATGTCAGCTACATGATTTGTCACTTGGAGAACAGATTGTTGCTGAACAATTAGTGAGTGAAAGAATATATCACAGCAGGGTGCGGTGGCTCATGCCTGTAATCCCAGCACTTTGGGAGGCCGAGGCGGGGGGATCACCTGAGGTCAGAAGTTTGAAACTAACCTGACCAACAGGGAGAAACTCCGTCTCTACCAAAAATACAAATATTAGCCGGGCATGGTGGTGGGTGCCTCTAATCCCAGCTACTCAGGAGGCTGAGCAGGAGAAATGCTTGAACCCGGGAGGCCGAGGTTGCAGTGAGCTGAAATAGCGCCACTGCACTCCAGCCTGGGCGACAAGAGTGAGACGCCATCTCAAAAAAAAAAANCACACACACACACACACACACACACATCACATAATTGTATACTTAGGATAACAAGCAATATTTTAATGAAATATCCAAATTCTCTCTGAGTTAAATTCATTAGGCACTGAAACATCAAAACTATGCATGTAGCCAGGCACAATGACTCACAACTGTAATCCCAGTACTTTGGAAGGCCAAGGCAGGTGGATCACGAGGTTAGGAGATCAAGGCCATCTTGGCCAACATGATGAAACCCCATCTCTACTAAAAATACAAAAATTAGCTGGGCGTGGTGGCATATGCCTGTAATCCCAGCTACTCAGAAGGCTGAGGCAGGAGAATTGCTTGAACCTGGGAGGCAGAGGTTGCAGTGAGTTGAGATTATGCCATGCACTCCAGCCTGGGCAATAGAGTAAGACTCTGTTTCAAAAAAAAAAACACTATGCATGCAGCCAGTGGTTAAGAGCAAGGTTCTGAAGCCAGGCATATCTGAGCTAGGGTTTAGCAAAGCACTCAAAGACATTGAGCGTGTCTTTTAACCTATTTAAGGTTCAATTTTTTAATTTTTAAAATACACTTCTTGTGAATAGTCAACGAACTCTTAGCACAGGGCACAAGCAATTAGTAAATATAAGCTTTAAAAAAAAACCGAGTATAACCAAACTGCTTCTTCACAAGGGACAAGTGATTTTAAAGAAAATTTTGGAGGCAAACATGAGAGAAGTAAGCTTACAGAATTCAGATTTTTAATAGACCAGATGTTGCAGGAGTGTATAGGAGTTTTGGAACTGCAGGAGGGGGCACGTGCGGCCTCCAATAGAGACGGAGAAAGGGAAATGGAGTGTGCGAACAAACTTGACTGATTTCCCTTTTGGAGGCAACTATCAGATAGAGAGCTAGAAAGCTGCCAATCAGTAATGGCATCATCTGAATATAAAGGTAAGGTTTTCCCAAGAACGTCTCTCAGGAAGGATATTATATGTATGTACCATAGAGTTCAGAAATTTTGTCTATTTCAGTAATTTCTATACTCCAAAAACACTATCTAGCATATAGTAACTGCTCAATAAATATTAGTAATTGTTGAATTAGTGGATAAATGAATGAATGCATGATAGATTCAAAAGACCATATTAAGAAGCTTAGCTCCTTAATTAGGAAGGTATGCCCCATAGAGTCAAAAGACCATATTAAGCTTAGCTCCTTAATAAGGAAGCTATATCCCATTACTTACAGTGTTTTCTCATGTGGCGAAGGGTAAGCAAATTAAGGAGCAGGGCTGATTTTCCCAAGTCAGTAGAGGGAAAGCCTGAGTGTACCTACCAGCTGCTCTTCCTCTTCCTCATTTAGAGTTCAGAGTTTCCTCTAAACCTTTGTTGAACAAATAAGGAATGATGATTTTTTTAAAAAGGATGCCAAATTGTAAACTGGTAGGACATTTATATATCTGTTAGACCTTGGCTATATGTCACTGAAAATTACATACATATTAAGGAAAGCAGTCATTGCTTGCCCAGCTATGAAAGTGTGAAATAAGATGCCTGTGGCAAAGACTGGAAGTTGCTTTTCTCCCTTTCATGCTTAATGAGAGAATCTGAGAAATGTGCTTCGCTGAAGAACTGTATTTCCCAACCACATTTGTAAATCCAGGTAGCCATTGTGATGTAAGAGACCTCCAGGGAATCTCTTTTGCCTCTGGCTCTTATTATTATCATCCCTGCCTGGAATGAAGACATGATGGCTGGAGCTCCACAAGTCATCTTGTGATTTTCGAGGATGCTGGAACAGAAAGATATTACAAGGCTGGGTCTCTGATGATTTTCTGGAGCTGCCATACCAGCTCTGGAATTTCCAGCTCCAAACTTGAATTGTGTGGAAGGAAAACAAATTGCTATCTTGCCTATGTGATTATAGCCAGCACAATTTCAGTTGTGTGCCTCATTAGCTGAAGTATGTGTACAGTTGAATCAGTGGAAGCTAAATACGTGTCCTCTGGAGGAAGAAGGCAATTAGAAGTTTTTGTTGGCAGTTTTAGTAATTATTAACGGGGCAGGAGAAAATACAGAGCACAACTTAAGGAAACACTTCTTATGAGAGTGCTATTACCTACTTCAGAGTTGAACAACAGAGCTTGTACCAAGGCAAATATTTTTGTCAATAACTGGTACATTTTAGTATCAAAAAGAATCATAAATCACCCAGTTCAATTACCTATCTGGTGGTCAACTCTTCTCTAGAATATTTAGGTAAGAAGTCATCCAGTTTATGCTCGGCTATATCAAGTGATGAATAACTATACCTCCCATGCCTGCTCATATTTATGTTTGAACAATTCTGAAAGTTAAATTTTTTACATTAAGCTGCGATCTGTTTTCTTCTAGCTTCAATCCACTCATTCTAGCCCTGCTCTTTAGAGCCATTTCAGCACATTCGATCCCTGTTCTAAGTGATAAACCTTCGATTATCCAACTCCTAGGGACAGTTGCCCTTTCAGACCTTCATGTCACAATGTCATTCTGAGCACATGGAAACTACTTCTCTAAAATCCAGAGAATGTGTTTGACTATACCTGCTCATTCCTTTCCTTGCTAGTGTATTTCTTGAAAGGAGGTGGCCATGTCCTCCCAAATTACATAACAACTTCCATTTTGCTGAAAAATTATCTTTTGATTATCAAATAAAGATACAAAGTAATTATTATTGCCAGTTGTTTTCAATAACACTGGGGGATAAATTTTGAGACAAAGCAGGTAAGGAACTTATCAGGTATGTACTGTTAAGTGAATGAGAGTTCTATTGCATCTCCCCCAACTTTTTAAAATTCCCCTTTTTTTCTATATTTTATGCCTGTGCAACCTGTATGGCCTAAGTCATAAATAAGTCACTTATTTCTTAGATGAAGCTAAATGATATTTAGTACATCTTCACAGTGATACTACATCTGTCCTTTCACTTTCATTAATACTCCATGATCGCCAATAAATTATTTTCTTAAAATGCTGGAGTTCTAAGCAGGCATAAGTGATATGACACAGAATATGACTGTGACTTTTTCCACTAAACAAAATCTGTTCCTACTGAATTGGAGCCGTTCTTCCATTACCATATTTCAAACATACCCTGCTCACTGAGCTTTGGTGACATCAACAAGGTATTTACCATCTGTGTTATGATATCTAATTCACTTGGTTAGCTGCTAAAATCAAATATATGGAGCCCACAGGATGTAGTAATAACCAAAATAAATGTGACCTAAAATAGTTACTTTTTAAAATGAAAAAAAAAATGAAATTGAAATTTAGCCAACTGGCAATTTAGCAAGGGCATTGTAAATTTAATCAGGAACTAATCTCTGGGCTTGACACCTAAGGGCAGACATCCTATAAGGAACTTCTGCCACTTTTCTCTGCTTCCACAACTAGTGTTATGTCAAAAAGGCAAAATGAAAATGGTCAGGAGCGGCATTTACCTCATACCAGGAGAGTAAAAGTCATTTTTCAAGCTAGATTTTTAAGAGTGCAAAGCCAGGTTCACAGTTTAGGAGAAACAGAGTTTCTCATTCACAATCTGTCTTCCAGCCAACCTGTTCTATTACCAATATAGGAAGGTACACAGATAAAATATAGTTTAAACCTCAAATCCCTCAAACCAGGCTGTCAAGGAGGGGAAAGGTCAATGCTGCCATGCTGGATAAAAGAAAGCTGATGATGACCACTGTGGTGATAGCAGCTTTTCACTTGATAAGTAGGAATTGGAAGAATTGGGATGGGATCAGCAGAAAATGAGAGTTGGGTTATTTGAGGTTTGTGCTGTTGAAGCTAGAGACAGATGTGCCTAGAGAGGGTTAGCTAAGTAGTAGGCAAGGCAATGTATGTTCCAAATGGAGATAAAGCATCTACAAGCTCTGGGACTCATTTCTCTTCTGCTAAATGCTCTAAGAGATTCTTTTCTTCTGATTCCGGAAATTTCATTCCCAAGCACAGGAAGGATAGATGACTTTGGTCTATAAGTATACTCGTGTCCTTCACTGGGTTTAAGCATGTTTCTGTTTCATAAAATAAACAAACAAAAATGCCCAGAAGGTTAGTGGGATATGATTTGGAGTTCTCATTCAAACGGTATACAAAAATTAATTGCTTGAATTACACAACTGTTGTATAGAAGATAATATATTACTATTATTAGCCGTAGGTACTAGTGCTGACATTTGACATGCATGAGTGAGGATAGGATTCTTCTGTATTTAAGGTTTCCACAGGACAGGAGAGACGATAAGGCATGCATAAGGAGCTAACACATAATCTGTACAATGGTGTGTGCGTTCAGAGAGGCGGATATAAAGAGCCCCAGAGGTTCAGAGAAAGAAGAGATGATCTCTGAACTCAAGAATCCCACAAGCAAGATGGCAGATGGTAAAGCAACAGCATTCAAATATGAGCATGTTGATTTTGTATCCTGAAACTTTACTGAAATCATTTAATAGCTCTAGAAGCCTTTTGGTAGAGTCTTTAGTATTTTCTAAGTATAGAATCTTATCATCAGCAAAGGAAGATAATTTAACTTCTTTTCCTATTTGGATGCCTTTTATTTCTTTCTTTTGCCAGATTGCTCTGGCTAGAGCTTCTAGTACTATGTTGAATAAGAGTGGTGAGAGTGGGCATCCTTGTCTTGTTCCAATTCCAGCTTTTTCCCATTCAGTATAATATGGCTATAGGTTTGTCATAAATGGCCCTTATTAAGTATGTTCTCAATGCAGTGCAGCCATAAAAAGAAATAAAATAATGTCCTTTGCAGCAACATAGGTGCAGCTGGGGGCTGTTATTCTAAGTAAATTAATGCAGGAACACAAAACCCAGTACCACACATCCCCACATATAAGTGGGACCTAAACAGTAAGTGCACAAGGACATAAAGATGGAAACAACTGGAGACTACTAGATGTGGGAGCGTGGGAGGGAGGTGAGGGCTGAAATGCTGCCTATCAGGTACTATGCTCACTTCCTAGGCTATGGGATCATGTGTACGCCATACCTCAGCAACACACAGTTTACCTGTGTAACAGCCCCACACATATACTCCCTCAGCCTAAAATACAAGTGAAAAAACCAATGGCTACCACAACAAATGTGAGCATGGTGAGTGCTGGCTGGTCTCAGTCTTACAGCCCTGCTTCAGCCACATCATTTCACTGTGCATTAGTTTCTTCAACCATGAAATGAGAAGGGAAAAACGGCATTCTTGCCCAAAGCACTCGTCATCAATAGGCAGGTCCCAAGCCAAGCAAAAACTTTGCATTGTTCATGGAAAGCCTCACAGTACTCAGAATAGAGCAGAAGTGGCTTTGCTCTCCAAACTTTTACGTGCTTTAGGATAGTCCCTACAAACTGTGACTGTGTCACCAAGCCGGAGGAGTAAAACTGGATGTTCACATGCAGCCAGTGTTAAAAGAAGGTTAACTTGTGTTAACAAGCTGTCAAAGAACCTGTTACACTTAATTATTTTTCTTCACACACAGATTTCCCCACCCCTTAAAGTATTAAATAAGTAAATAAACAGAAAAATGTCTCTAGAATTATGTGATAGCTAAGATTTCCAAGCTACTTTGTGTCTAAATAATAAGAAGAAAAACAAAAATATTGCTATTCTAAAGGGCTTTTCTTTTTCTCTTTGAAGACATTGCAAAGTAGTGGCAATGATATAAATTGAAGGGCAAGTGCTTTGTTCTTTATAAATTTGAATTAGTAAATTGTTCCTCTTCACCCAACATAATTTTAATGTACAGGGAAATAAAATTTGGTACGTTCATGAAAACAATTAAATTAGTACAAGCAGTAAGAGGTGTTAATGCAGTATATGCACCAAAAATGCATGAAACAAACCAAAATGCAGAGAACGTAACAGAGACTCTATTGTAGTATGTGAATTACATTGTTAAAATGATTACTGATGCTATAGCTTGCATTTCAAAGACTGCCTTTATATAATAGGTATATTGTCCAATCTGATAATTAGAAAATACTTCCTCAAGGGTCTACCTGCCCATATATTATTTCTATAAAATTGTAGATATGGAAGGGTCACCTGAAATAATGGCACATCTGAAAATAAGAGGCAGGGAAAAGAATCTAAAGGAATAAAATCCTATTAAATAATACTAAAATATATCACTTTACAATGTTTTTTTAAAAAACTACTCTGTATTAGGTGCTTCAAAATGAGTCAAAAAGGATATGCAAGATTACATTGTTTAGATTTCTACAGCACTGCATATTTTTCAGACATCCCCTATGCATGAACTCTTAGCAGTATTTTTCTATGGTTGCATGATTATAAATTAGATAAATCTGCTCTCGTTCTCGCTCCCTTTTTCTCTCATTTATTCTGATAAACAAATTGAGAAGGAAATGAGTAACTTGCCTCAGCTCATACTGAAAAAGACAAGATTCAGAACATCTAATGAGAATTTTCAAATATCATAAAAGGGGTCATGTCTGGCCAACTTTAAAAAAAAAAAAAGGAAAGGAAAAATTGGTCCTTAGTCAAGGTTTAAACACTATTGTTTTAGGTTATGTCAGTGGTAGGGGTCACTTCTAGTTTCTAGCCCAATTTGTGAAGAGCATGAAAGTCCTCACTTTCATCATCACAAGAAGGAAAAAAAAAAAGCTTAGCAAAATGAGAATCAACAACTCTTCTTAAATCCTTTAGAAAACTGAGGTCACAGGACAAAGCACCATCCCCAAAACATGGGAGACAGGCGGACATAGAGAATCACAGCTTACCAGGAGCAGAAACCTCAGCCAGCACCAGCACTGGTTAGGAATTCTTCAAGGGTGGTTGACTAATTGCTGAAGAGTAAAAATAGAGTAGCTTGAGGAAGAAAAACTTCTGGCAGCCTTGGGGGGGCCCTCACACTTTCATGAGTCTTACCTTGAGTAGCCCCACAGGATTCTTACTGCGATATTAAAGACAAACAAATCACCATGCTTCCAGTAATGGAAGGAGAAAAGTAACCATTTTGAAATGTGCCCAGAGAATTTTAGCCTTCTTAACAAGGGCTTCCTTTAAGGGAAAAAATTTTCCCAGACCCTAATTGACTTGGATTTTACCAGACCCTAGCAGACCCAGAGGAAGGGAAATACCCAACTTCAGTCCCCTCTAGCCTTCCAGTCTCATTTAAGTTGGGAAACAAAGCAAAACTAAACTAAGAAGCACTAGTGACAGTGACAGCCCAGGGGCACAGGCCAACTAAAAGACTTAGATAAAATCAGAGATCTATAGAGTTATTCTCCCACTACTTCTACACCGCATACATATACAAAAACCACATCAGTAGGGCTCCTAAATAATAACAAGGGATTACAGCTAAAAAGAACTGCAAGTTTCAGACCCTGTTTACAAATAAGCCTATAGGGAGACCCAAAGATAACAGAGAAGAAAAGAAACAGGACATCAGAATAAATTTTAGCCTCTGACATCTACAGCTACAGCAAACTATAAACACGGACAAACTATAAAACCTCACAGAAAAAAATGTAATTACCTCCATTCCTTTACCCATATATGAAGTTTACCTTTCAACAACAAAAAAAAAAATCATAAGCTATACCAAAAGGCAAATAACAGACTCTGAAGAGACAGAGCTGGACTTAGGCATGGCAGAGGTTCTGGAATGACCAGTCCTGGAATTTAAGTACAAGTAATATGCTAATGACTCTAATGAAAAAAGGAGCAATATGCAAAAACAGTTGGGTAACGTAGGCAGAGAGATGAAAACTTCAAAAATCAAAAAAACATGCTAGAAGTAAAATTTGCTATGACCGAAATGAAGAACACCTTTAATGGGCTGATCAGTGGAGTAGACACAGCAAAGGAAAGAATCAGTGAGCTTGAAGACATGTCAATAGAAACTTCACAAACTGAAAAGCAGAGATTTATTTAAAACAGAGAAAAAAAAAACTGGGAAAAAAGAAGCAGACTATCCATCCAAGAAATGTGGGGCAAACATAAAAGACGGAACATACAAATAATTTCTAAAAGAGAAGAAAGGAAGAAAAAAATAATATTTGCAGCATTAATGGCCAACAATTTTCAATTGATAGGACTTGCTATGAGGATACAAAGGGAAATTAGGGAATGTAAAAAACTGTTTCAGCTACTGAAGGAAGTATCATGGAGAATCAGAATACTTTGTCTCATCACACAACATAATCTATAGTCGCTATTCCTATAGATCATTTTTCTACTGTGAGTGGGTCTGGTTTTGTTTTTTGACTACTTTCTTCCTTCTTCTACCTCATGCCCTTTGTTTACATGGCTTCTGCCACCTCACAAAAGCTGCATTTCTCTGGGTGTCTCTTAGCCTTCTGATCTGTTTAGTGTCTGTGTCCCTCTCTCTATGTTCCTATGCTACTCCATGAAGGATAATCTGACTGGGTTAATCACTCTCTAGCATAAGCATCCCTCCTAGACAGAATTCATTCTTCAAGTCACCTGATAGGCTGACAGATGACTGTATTCGGCTTTGTTGTCAATTTCCAATCTAATCATTTTTGATCTAAGCAAAGTCATGTAATAAAATGAATTAACGACAAGAAGATGCTTCCTACTTCCTGCTTGGAAGAGACCATTGGCAAAGTGGCTTCTTAGTATGCTATGAATTTATTGGAATGTCTAGGCATTTGGTAGCATGTTGCAAAAAGCAAACAAGTTTCCAAAGAAAATGATAACATTGAGTCGATATATCCTTTTCTTCTTGAGCTCCATTTCTGTCTTATAGATACTCTTATTGAAATTATGTTGTATATACCCTGACAACAGTATCCACTATTAAGAATGGATACCCCAATGCAGAATAATATCACCAATGCTGGTGCAGGGAGTGTGAAATGTAACACTGCTGATGACAGTCCTGGAGTAAACTCTGAGAGTCAACAGAACCCAAGCCAGACGTCCCAGACCACCCAATGCACTCTTAAGACAGACCGGGACAGACAGCTACAAAGAGAGTAGAAAGATATTGATCTGACATCCCCAGAAGCAGCTATACACTGTACATTCATTGTTCAAGCAGTTGTACAGCTGTACATTCTTGATGGTCCCACTCCTTGAGTTATTTCACTGTGTCACCTGTCCCAAAAGATTTTTAGCTATGCCTCTACTAAATATGTGGCTTGAAGAAGCAAAGATAAAAAGGTAGGCTGCAGCCTAGGGCTGTGTGTATGTGTGTGTGTGTGCGTGTGCGTGTGCGTGTGTGTGTGTGTGTGTGTGTGTAATTGTTCCCCGAAGAGCACAATGTTTGAAGAAATGTATTTTTCATCTACCTGATTTCAATTTAAGCTGTCAATTTTCTGAAGCAGATAAAATCAATGTAGGAAGAAAGCATAGAATTCTATTAGCGCTTGCTTTTCACCTGAATTCAAGTTAAAAGATGAATGTGCTTCCTCTCTACTAGTTTTCAAGGGATCACATTGAACTAACTTCCCCTCTGTAAACACATGACACACAGCAGTAAGGGAGAGGCATCGGGACATCACCACTCCTTTTAGTTCTCGACTGTGTGTGACCTTCCCGGACACCTTTCTTAGGGAGGAGGAGGGTGCTTTGCTCTCCCTCCACATAGAGGGCTCTGTGTGAGTAAAGGCTATGAGATAGAGGGTAAGAACCCTCTTGTCTTTAACTAACCCTCTCTGGCCTCAGAATCAAAAGAAGAGCTCTCATGCATCACATCTTTTCTGTTATCTTTGTCCGCTGTGCATACCATTTCTCGGTAAGAAATAGACTGAGAACTTCTGCTTCCTACTAGAAACATGTATTTAAGAAGGACACACAAAATATGTAGCAACACAGTGTTCCCATTTTGCCAACTTTCTCCAGTTCCACATATATTATAACTCAATTGCTACATTATTGTAAAATATGCATTTCATCCTAACCTGTTTCTTTGGATAGATTTTCATGGAACAAGAGGCAAACATTGTCCTCCATAACACCTTTGGCTTATAAAAATATAGTCTATCTCTGTTGTCACTATTCAATTTGCAAAAGAAAATATGAAAATTATTTATTCAGTCACCAAAATGTATTGAGTACCTCAATATTCATAAATGTTCTTTATACATGTCTATGGGAACTTAAAATGGACACTTTTCCCATTTTAAAGATAAAGAAACAAAGTCACAGAGAAGTTAGATGATTTATCTAAACTAAGCAATGGAATATAATTGCAAAAATGAGATCATCTTTTAAGAGTCAGGCTTATTGATTGACAGCCAAATCACTTCACTTACATTTCACACAACAGCTCCAAATGTTGCCTATCCTTTAGGAAGCATGAGACAGATAGATGACAGACAGATAGATCAATGGATAGATAGATAATTAATAGATAATCATGTAACGTAATGCAAGTATTTACTTTTACCTCAGTTACGTAAAATTTGTTGTGACTTTACACCCTGTTTTAGTTGAAAAGATGTTCAAAGTCAACTTTATTTTTCACAAGAAAAAAATATGTCAAAATGCCCGCTAAATTAAAAAAGAAAATTGACCAGGCTTACTTTATTCTCTCTTAAGGATCTCCTGTCCATGAATTAGCATTAATGAAGGGAGGAAGATAAGTGAACTCCCCATTTCTGGAGAGTAAAGCAAGCCCCAGATATACAGAGGGCTTAGTGTACATGCTGCATAATGGTATTTCTGAAAAGTGGTGAATTCTGTATTCAGAGGTCAGCAAATAAATCCAGAGTGTCTAAGTGTTTGATTATTTTCTTTTTAAAGATGAGCTGCTCTGATGGTTGGAAGTTTTCATTCTCCAGCTCTAACACACAGTAGTTACAGATGCAAACACAGACACTTTGCCTGCAGTCTCAATATAGATTAATTATCTGGCTGCCAGGAACCATGAGTGGGCTATGCTGTTTCTGTGATACACCCCAACCCTCCCTCATTCAGAGACAAAAGAAACACAGAGAGAGGCTACAGCCTCAAACCATAGTTATTTCACCTTGAATAGACTTTCCAAATGAAGCCCTTACATTTTTCTTTCTATATTAAAATGTTAAAAACCAAAAAGAAACTTCAAACCCTGTTTTTCTTCATTAGTGTATCACAAACAGCTAATTAGAAAAGATTTCTTTTACTAAATGATTTAGTTCTCATGTCTGTTTTAACACTTGAAAGTTTACAGCTTCAGGAAAGGAAGAAAGAACCTTAATTAAAGAATGAATTATTGAATATTCAGTTTTAATTGATGTTGCCCCATGCTATTATTTTGCATGTTTATAGACGTTTCATGTGATTCTGTTATCAGAATAACCAAAGAGAGAGACATTGACTACTGAGCCTAAAAAAGAGGAGGGCTTCTGCCTGATCACATTCAGCCATTTAAGTTCAAGAATCATCTGAAGCGTGGTTTCTATGACAACAAGCCACTAATTGCGAACATAAAGTAAAAACTCAACCTTCCTTGATTTGGCAGCTACAAAGATGATGTCTAATTTTTTTTAAAACAGTGAAATGGCACTTTTCCTGAGGGAATCCCTTGAGTCACTTTCCTGAAACCAAGAAGGTACTCCATTGTAGGGTTAATTCTAGTTTGGCAAAGGTGTCAGCTGCAAGCCGCCCAGATGTGTCAGGCTTTGATTACCAACACCTAGCTTTTGGTAAAGATAAGAGGAGACGGTTACAATGAGGAATGGAGGATTTTTGCATTTCTGAGCTACAGAACAGAAGGGAGCTGCTGAGGCAGATAAATGAACCAAAGAAATGTCTACCAAATTCTGGATTTGAACATCCTTTAGACAAGGGGGAAAGAAAGCAAATTGAGGGGAAAGGTGAGTTCAGACCTAAACTTGGCCACTTTCGATGGAGTTAGTCACCTGTGCTCACTCACTAGCAAAGGTTTCTGGTTTCTCTGCCTGGCAGATCTTTAAAAAACAAACAACAATGTAAACCCTTTGAGATTTGGAAACCTGTTCAACCGACACAATGGCGCCATTCAAAATTCACCAACGTATGAACTGCAGCATATCATTTGTAAAAATTGCTTCAGCCTGGGTTACCTTTCACCAGCTCTCTAAGTCTACTCAATGGGTCACTAGGAGTGAGCAAGAACATTTTGATAAATTCTGTTTCCATGACGATGAATTAACCAGTGAAAAGGGGGAGGTGTTGAAAGATCTGTATGCTGTAGAATACTCTCAAATGTTTGCCTGTTTTCATTTTTAGCCATTTAATTCTCATGGCTCTGTTCCAGAACTCTTTAATTTGCCAGTAGCTGTTTTTCCTACACAGATTACAGGAGTAATTCATCAGTGAATGTTTCACTCAGTGGTCCCATCTAATGTAAGGAAACATAAAAATGAATTTTTCCAATTATGTCTCTTTGTTTGTTTAGAAAGAATGTAGTAAGTTTTTTCCTTTTTTTTTCTCACAATCTAGCTTTAGTGTTCTTATTCTCCCTTATTTATTGACCATTACCTTACACAGGCTACAACTGCAATTTGTAAGATGTTGGGATCTGCTTTTAAATACCAATAAATCCCCGAAAGGCAATGATTTTTGAATTTAATGGACTGAAACCCCAAAGGGGTACGTAAAGAGAAAAAAGAACATGAAAACATGCAGGCCTAGTACATGTTACAAAGGAGTAAAATGTTCAGAAAAAAAATTAAGAAAGCAATAGAGCCTTTCTCATACTAAATTACTTTAAATTGGCTTATTTATATACAATAGGATCTGTTTATGTTATTTCAGCATTTATCTACTTCCTGAGTTTAATGATAAAACTACTATCTCCTTGGGGAGCAAAAAATTAAAAAAAAGAAAGAAAGTAATTCTGATGGTTTTGTTTTCCAAATGATGCAAATAGCAAGAACTCATCTATTTGTTCCAGGGAAAAAAAATGGATATGAAACTATTTTTTCTGAGGTATAAATTAAGACTAATTTTTTCATAAGACATGTGTTCCCAATCTAGGTTTGGTAGGTATTTCAACAAGTAACTAATTTAGTTCATTTTAAAAGCTATATTTAAATAATGAGATTTTTCCCTTTTTTTCACCTAAAATAAGGCAAATAACCAGTTTTCAATTTCCAGTTGTTTGCTCTGCCATTATGTAGCACATTTTAAAGGACACTTTCATTCTTTACCAAATTTATTCATTCTGTGCTCAAAGCAAAAAGAATATTTACTGGGAGATATTCTGGATTATCAACAATTAAATTGATCAGATGTTATCCTACTCTAAGATTGAAAGTGCGAAGAGCTGTGAGAATCCCAAGAAGTAAAGAAGGAAACATTTATTATGTAAAGTTCTGCCAATCAGAACTAGGCAGGCAAGGTGGCTCACATCTGTAATCCTAGCACTTTGGAAGGCTGAAGTGGTTGGATTGTCTGAGCTCTGGGGTTTGAGACCAGTCTGGGCAACATGGCAAAACCCCATCTTTACTAAAAAAGTAAATACAAAAAAATTAGCCTAACATAGTGGCATGTGCATATAGTCCCAGCTATTTGAGAGGCTGAGGCATGAAAATCACTTGAACCAGAAGTGAGAGGTTGCAGTGAGCCCAGATAACACCACTGCACTCCACTCCAGCCTAAGCAACAGAGGTGAGACTCTGTCACAAAAAA
>NW_016107429.1:4662149-4710192 GCF_001604975.1 Cebus imitator | reverse complement strand
TTTTTAGTTAAGAACAGATCTTCAGGTTCATATTTTGCTCCGAGAGCTTCATTTCCCTACCAAGAACAGAAAGCACTTTCACATTGAAAAGAATATGGTAATTTTTCTCCTCCCTCTTCAACACACATGCACACAAATTATTATTAATATTAGTGGATTTCAGAGAATGTACATGATTGAAAATCAAAGTAATTGTTTCAATGAATAAATCCTAGTTATTTTGCCACAGACCTCTATAAACTATGAGAAAAGAAATTCATGCCAATCTAGAATTAGTGTATTGGTAGCTCTGAATTTGTTCATGTTGATTTAAAATAGGGAGGGCAACAGTATCAGTTAATTGTCTATGGACAAGGGGAAGGGTAATGGTATCTTTTGTTCACCTGACATATGTAGCTCCTTCTGCTTCTTATGGGTAACGTGTATAGGTTGTGCTAATAGTGCCATGCTTCCCTTCCTAGACCCAAGGCCATAATGTAGGTAACCGGTATTCAGTTCACACTGATGTTAATAGTGCAAGATTTATCTGCCAGCTGTTGTCCAGAAAACAGAGATGGCATGGTCCACCCCAAGAGGCAGCTACCTTCATACCAATGTGATCCACAGTTGGCACCAGGCAGTGCAGGAGTCAGCTCGTTAATGCTAATGTCTCCAATGAGATATAGATAAACAGCAGCTCTCTCAGTGCTGTAGATTGAAAGCATCACAAAAATACTGTTGAGCTCAGGTGCCGATCATTAAAAATGAGTACAAATGAGAGGAATAATAGCTTGTTGATCCACCTGAGTCAAGTCTGACATCCTTATGACACTATTTATAACTGTATAGATGTCTTTCAGCCCTCAGTGAGAGAGATTCTTGACAAAAAAAAATATGAAACTTCTTGAATTTTTTAGTTAAAAATGGTCAATCACAATTCATCCTAAAAATTCTGACAATTTTCATTCATAATGCACATTAAATAATATACTCAATAACTACTGCATATGCCACAGAATATCTATGACTTGAAATTCTTTTTAACACTGATGGGACACTTTATAAATATTCAGGACAATGACACTTCAAAAGGCTTGTTACTGTATATATGTACATGATACATGTTCAAATACATAGCATATGTCATAAGTATGGTCACATTTAAACAACCCTGAAAAATGATAGTGAATGCATATTAACACAATATAAACACTAATAAGAAATATATATTTATGCATCTAAAGAGCAGGTATCTTCTATGTGCAATCTGTTCCTAAAATGTATGTAACACTTTTTTAAATCATGTAGTATTCTAATTCACTGAGACCCGATTGCTTGAATACATTTTGCAATGATCCTTTTATTAAACCCAGAAATACTTTTTTAATATAAAAAACTTCTATGTGTGTTTTGCCACTTTATATTTTTATACCCATGATTTTAAAAATATTGTGTTTAATATAAAAAAATTTAACCTACTTACCTGTATTTGCTGTTGGAATTTTCCCCATTCTTCCCCCAGAGGTAATGCTGAGAGGTATAGCTTCAAGGGCTATAAGTTGGAGCCAAGAGATATGAACAAAAATACTGAATCAAACCTCCAGCTTTCCTACCCAGAATCTAGTTCCACTGTCCACACATTTCTTCCTACTGCATAAGAGCTTTATACCAACATCTAGTTTCATAAGCCAGGATCTCTGCCACAAGCAAAGGAAACATCTGATACTTTACCGAAGGTGGTTGGATGAATAAAAGTCACAGTCTTCTACTTAATTTATGAGTCTAAGCTAAACCTCATCCGTAAATCACATAAAATTTTAGCTGCATTGAGATCATTATTTTAAAAAGCACCTTTAGTGAAGTGGACTGCTACCAAACCAGTGAGATAGCTGACATAGTCATTCACTCAACACACATTTATGAAGTATTTGCTATGGCTTTGCCCCAAAAGAGTTGGCTGCATATATGCAGAAGGTATACCAAGGTAGAGATTATGGGAGAGAGGTACTGGGGAGAGAACAGTAGGGTTTGCCAAACACTTTCTGAAATCAAATAATTGGGAAAGGGCATTCCATACAAAGGGAGCAGCTGGGCAAAGGCAGAGAAGTGCAAATCAGTCTGGAAGGTAGAGAGAATAAAAGCAGTTCAGTGTTGCTTGAGTGTTCACTGTAAGACAAATAGCGGGAACAAAGAGTAATGGAACAGTGGAGGCCACACCAAGAAAGGCTGGGTAGTCATTGCTAACGACTTGGACATGATCCTATCTTAATGATGTTTGGGGTGGTGATGGCAGTGGTTCTGTTGAGAGATAATGACAGTGACAGTAAATATGCAGAGAAAAGATAAACTGAAGGAATCTTTAGGAAGTAGTTTTATTAGAACTTGGTGATTGATTGGGCATGGAGAGGTAAGTAACTGCAAAATTCTACATGATGCACAAACTCCAGTTTAAGCAACTGGGTGGATGGCGGTGCCACCACCTGAGGAAATGAAAGTGGGGGAGCCTGTTGAAACAGCAGTGACTGTGAAACATTCCCTAGAGATGCTTACTTGGTAACTGAACACATGAGTTTTAAGCTCAGAGCATAGCCTTAAAGATACAGACTTGAAATCCACTGGTAAATAATGGTATCTGAAACCATAATTAGCTGAACAACATTGCTGAAAGAATACAGAAAGTGAGATGAGCTGCGGATTGAGGACACAACCCTGGGACACAATTATTTCAGAGATTGCCAAAAGAAAAGAAGTCAAGTAGGAAACAGAAGGAGTTCATCAGATATAGAAGCCACACCATGCTAATATTATGAAAGCCAGAAAAGTGAAAAATGCATCAGAAAGGTCAAGATAAAGATGGAAAAACATACCTAATATCTCTCTCCATCTCCTTCTGTCTGAATACAAATCTGCCATCGTTGTACACACATTTCAAAATATGTTGCATACTATCTATATATAGTTTGTATTTGTCAAATAAAAAATAAATTTTAAAATGTAGAATTTAGAAACCTGAGATTAAGAAAAGTCTAGGAAAGATAACAGTCAGTATATTCACATGTTATTTAGGAGCTATCCTTAGTTTCTTTTTCTTTCTTTCTTTTCTTTCTCTTTCTTCCTTCTTTCCTTTTTATTTCTTTCCTTCTTTTCCTTCCTTCCTTCCTTTCTTTTTTTCTCCAAGACAGGTTCTTACTGTCACTCAGACCAGAGAACAGTGGTACAATCGTGGCTCACTGCAGCCTTGACCTCCAGGGCTCGGGTGATCCTCCCACCTCAGCCTCCTGAGGAGCTCAGACTACAGGCACACACCACCACACTCAGCTGCTTTTTTGTATTTTTTGTAGCAATGAGATCTCATCATGTTGGCCAGACGGGTTTGAAACTCTGGGGCTCCAGCAATCCTCCTGCCTCAGCTTCCCAAAGTGTTGGGATTGTAGGCATAAGCCACTGTCCCTGGCCTCCTTAATTTCTAAGCAAGAGAAAGCCTTGTAATAAATGTTATGCAAAAGTCAGTTAAATGTTATTCTTAGTGAAAAATATCAGAGGTGCAGATTGTATCTATTGTCAGTTAAGAGTAGAAACTTGCTTTAATGTCAAGCTGAGATTGCAATTGATATTTTATAAGAATTGGGAAGCCTCACTCAAAAATCGGTCCTAATAGAAAGGTATACTGTTCTTCAATGCAAAATAGAAGAATAGCAACAAGTTGAAAGGAGGAAAAAGAATGGACTATAAAGATAGTATAGGCTCCTGAGTCAGGGGTTTGCAGAAAGAGAGTGAAATGTTGACATGGCGTTTTGCACGGGAGCAACCCATCAACTAGAGACATTACCAAAGACAATCTTAATTGAGGTCTGTGCAACTAACACACCAGCAAAGCTTTGTTGTTAGGTAGAGTCAGATTCTACCAACAGCCCATTTCTCACTATCTGTGTGTCTAGGGCAAATATTTAACTGTCTTAAGTTCTAGCTTCCTCATTTGTAACAATGAAATAACATTGTTACCTATTCCACAAGCTTGTTTGTGAAAATTAAATGAGATAGCATATACAAAGCATTAGTCTTATACAGTGACTCTCAACAAGGGGGTATTTTTGCCTTCCAGGGAGGCATCTGGCAATGTTTGGAGACATTTTTGGTTATCACGGCTTTGGTGGGAGTATATCCTACATATACACATAGCATCCCATAATAAAGAAATGACCTAACCCAAAATGTCAGTGACTGGTGTAGTCGTCATTCACGCATTATAATAGCTGGCATTTCCCAAGTAATCACACTCAAGTGCTTAGCATTTTCTCTTCTAATCCTCATCAAAATCCCATGGGATTGCTTCTAGTAATATACCCAGGTTACAGACTCAGAAACTGACACACAAAAAAGAAGTAATGTACATGACGTCACACAACTAGTAGCAGTAGCGCCAAAATTCCATAAATGCTAACTATTACACGTTTTGTGGAGAAGGAAAAACTTATTTGGGTATCTCCAAATGTCCAAGTCTTGCCACAAGAGTGACAACTTTTCAACTTCTACTCAAACATGGACACAACTCCTACAAAATTGGTGAGCTATGTGTTTTGATTTTGGCACTTAGATTTTTGTCTTAAATGTGGATATGATGAAGTAATGGTTAATAGAGGAGACAATTTAGCATTTATTAAAGTGTTTTAACAAGACAATTGCTAGATCTACTTTTAGAGAAATCTTTTTAGTGTTAAAAATCAGTAAAACCTGACTGCAATAACTGGCATTAGGTCTTCTCTAATGCCGAAGTCAATAGCTCCTCTTGTAACAGTGTTATGGTTTAAGTACTGCTTCAGGCCTATGTGAAACTTGCATGTGGGATCAAAGAGATAAAAGTCACCTGACTATCTCAATTTCACTTTAGAGTCTGAAATTCTAAGGATCTGTACATTTATCCAATTGTCAGTGATGTGTCATTGATTGTTTTTTAACAATCTTTTTGTATTGATGTGTTTTGCAAGGTGTTTTTCTCCTCTTTAAATCTTCCTTCAGGGAAGCTGAAAGCAGCTGGTGAGCATGTATGTATGTGAACCTTTAAAAAAAAATTCTAGAAAGGCAGCAAAGGCTGAAATGTGAGCAAACATCTAAGTATTCTAAACATTTTATTGTTTATGGGAATTTCAATATTCTTAATTTCCAAAATTACTGAGTGAAGACAGTAGAGCATAAAAAGGAAAGCAATATGACATAGTAGCTAGAAGTGTAAGATTTACTGTCAGATCAGTCTTTGAATCCAGGCTGTATCATTTACTGTGTGATCTTGACAAAGTGACTTTACTACCCTGAGTCTCCGTTACCTTTACTATAAAAGATGGAAAATCAGACTAATCACAGAGGGTTACCCAAAGGTAAATTTTTAAAATAAAATGTACACTACCATATGCTAAGCGCTGTTCTGGACAGTCAGGACCTCACAGTGAACTACCCTCATACAGCTTTAATAAAAAGATGGCAATGAAATATGATCTCAGATTGTAATAACGATACCAAAGAAAAGAATTCTAGATAAGCTAATGACGATCAGACAAGACTAGGGCCGGTGAGTCCTCTTAGGAGGTACTGTTTGAGTTGAGAGATGAAGAATATGAGATGGTGATCCATGTGAATATTTGAGGAAGAGAATTTCAAGCAGAGGGAAGAGCAAATAAGTGACCTCCTGGCAGGAATATTCTGCTGAATTTGAGAAAAAGCAAGGAAATCAGTAAGGCTCACTGACTTATGAGTTAAATTTAAAAGGTAGCCTACGTGGATCACTTGAGGTCAGGAATTCGAGACCAACCTGGCTAACATGGTGAAACCCCATCTCTACTAAAAATACAAAAACTAGCTGGGCATGGTGGCAGGCCACTGTAGTCCCAGTTAGTCGGGAGGTTAAGGTGGGAGAATTGCTTGAACTGGGAAGCAGAGGTTGCAGTGAGCCAACATCATGCCACTGCACTCCAGCCTGGGCAGCAGAGCGAGACTTCATTTCAAAAAAAATAATAAGTAAACAAATAAAGTGTAGCCCAGGTAACTCAGAGAAATTTATATGCCACAGTAGAATTTTGGATTGTATTCGAACTGTGATGTGAAGTCATTGCACACTTTTGAGCAGAGGAGTATCACGATCCAATTGTGTTTTGAAATGATCACTTTGGCTCCTATGTGGAGAACAGACCCTCAGGAACCAGGAGTGGATACAGGATGACCAGGTAAAGGCAGTCCCAATAGGGTAGGCAAGTGATGACGGTGACTTAAGGGAAGATGACACTCGGAAGTAGCTAAAAGTGGTTAGATTCATGATGAATTTAAAGTAGACTCAATATAACTTTTGATAGATTGTGAGCTGTGAGAAATACGAATGAGTCTAAAGTTTTGGGCCTAAGTAACTGGGTAAATGGCAGTGCCATTTACTGAAATGGGGAAGACTGAATTACGAATAAGTAAAAAGAAAAAGAACTATAAAAAGTTTAGTTAGAGATACCTCTAATTCATATCTAATTTGATAAATATTGAGTGGACTATTGAATATGGTATGTATTCAAGAAAGGTCAAAATGAATCTTAATTGGTCATTATTGGAGAATGAAGTATATTTAATTTATGAGCACTGAGTGAGATCCCTATAGGAATATGTTAAAATAGAAAAGAAAAGAGGGCCAGGATCTGAACTCTGTGAGTCTCCAATATTTAGAGGTCAAGAAGATAAGAATGATGCAGGAAAACCATGGGATGGCAGTGTCCTAGAGCCAAGTGAATAAAGTGCATGGAGAGAGAGAAGAACCGACTGCCATAGTTCCTATAGTGCTGAGTGAGATGAGGGCATAATGGATCACTGACATTTGGCAACACAGAAGCCAACAGTGACCCCGAGAGGAAAAGATTCAGTGGAGTCATGGGTACAAATGCCTTATTCAGTGGAATGGGCTCAAGTGAGAGTGGCGGGGTGAAAGTAGGAATGGAAAAGGTCATTAACATATTTTTGGGAGAATTAAATAAGAAAACATATGCATTTAACTCAACACTTGGCCACTAAAAAGTACTACTAAATAGTTACCATCATTATTTTTTATCATTTTTATGGAGTCACTCCCTATCATTCAAATATTATATACTATGTTAAAATTTGGTGGCTGGGCACAATGGCTCATGCCCATAATCACAGCACTTTGGGAAGCCGAGGTGAGTGGATCACGAGGTTAAGAGATTGAGACCACCCTGGCCAACGTGGTGAACCTCCATCTCTACTGAAAATACAAAAATTAGCTGGATATGGTGGTGAGTGCCTGTAGTCCCAGATACTCAGGAGGCTGAGGCAGGAGAATCGCTTTAACCCAGGTGGCGGAGGTTTCAGTGAGCCAAGATCACGCCACTGTACTCCAGCCTGGCAACAGAATGAGACTCCATCTCCAGAAAAAAAAAAAATGGCATAGCCAGAACAAAAGAAATAATTATATATGTGTGCATATGCATACAACATATACTTATCCAATACTATTACCAAAAGAAAATTTATATTTAATTACTTTGTTTTATCCTCACAACATTCTGTGGAGAAACAAAACAGCCAAATGAGTTTTTCCCAGTTTTACAACTGATGAGGCTTAGGCTCAAAGCTTATGTCTTACCCAAAGTCACATATGAAGCCAGCAATAAAGCCAAGCTCTAACAACACTGATATGGATTGGCTATGTCTCCACCCAAATCTCATCTTAAACGTAGTTCCCGTAATCCTCAAGTGTCACTGGAGGGACCTGGTGGGAGGTAATTGAATATGGGGGCAGTTTCCGTCATCCCATTCTCATGATAGTGAGACAGTTCTCACGAGATCTGATGGTTTTATAAGGGGCTTTCCCCCCTTTTGCTTGCACTTCTCCTTGCTACCACCAGGAGAATGTGTTTGCTCTTCCCACTTTTGCCCTGATTGCAACTTTCCTGTATCCTCCCCAGCTAAGCTGAACTGTGAGTCAAGTAAGACTCTTTTCTTTATAAATTACCCAGATTCTGATATGTCTTTATTAGCAGCATGAGAACGAGTTCATACAGACACCTACCTCTTTTATCTTCTCAGCAATGAAGAAGAGAAGTTGAATTATACCACCAAAGAGAAAAATCAAACAAGATCAATGAGAATTAGACAATGTAAATATCTGACTTAAAGAATTAACACCAAAAAAACCGTTTTAATTCATAAAATATTTACACATGCACTGTTAACCACTTGTACAATTTGTTCTTTGTCGATGTGGTCAGATTTCCTCCTTAAGTGAGAAGATGTTCTGCCTTAAAAACAGATTGAAGTGTTTTCTTCATAGGAAATATGTAAAATAAAGTAGAAAAAGGCAAAACAGTTCCTTAGTCACATTTTAGCCAGTCAATCAATGGCAGCCGCCCAGGCCAAGTACTGTGTTAGGTATAGCAGATAAAAGAGCAAACTCTCTTAGCACCTATAGTCTAGTGAGAGACAGATACTGATCAAATATGAAGTATTAATTTATTAATTTATAAATACATGGAGAAAAGCAACAGAGTTCCATGGAAGAGAAAAACGGAGATAAGCTAAGCATAGGGGAGTGTGCCTGTAGTCCCAGCTATTTGGGAGGCTGAGGCAGGAGGATCACTCAAGCCCAAGAGTTTGAAGCTGCAGTGTGCCATGACTGTGCCTACGCATAGCCAGTACATTCCAGCCTAAGTAATGATAGCAAGATCCCATCTCTAAAAAAGTTTTAAGAAAAAACAGGAACAACATAATAGAGTGTCATTGTGGCTGACAAGTAAAAGAGTTACAAAAATATCTAGATCTTTCTACAAAATGTATATGATCCTTTCCAGAAGCCTAGAATAAAAAGAGACTCTCATAAAAGGGATAAATTCAATAAGGCACTTTAATAACAGTTATGAAAGGAGAATGGGGTTGAATTACTTTTTATTTTTTCTTTCCTTTTTTTTTTTTTTTTGGGTCTCCGATTCCTCATCAGCAAGTGAAGGTAATTGTACCCAGCATGTCTGGTTGTTGTGAGAATCAGGTGAGATAATGTATATTATTTTTTTTTTCAGGATCTAGGGCTGAGAATTTCTTTTAAGGAATTCATATTTCTTGTTTCCAGATTAGTAAAAACAAGGAGCAATGTGTTTCCTCTTCATTTCCTTAAAAGAGAGTACTGATGTCAAGGTGAAATATTAAAATAAACATGAAACAATTAAAAAATGAATGCTTCCAAGATATGTTAGCTGCTTCCACAATCCATATCCATACGAATTCTTGCTCACTCCCTTCACAGGGCCAGTTTCCTATATGCAAGAGACTAGAGCTCTTTGGGGTTGCAATCAATCCAAGTCCTCCATACCTTCTGAGATGCAAACCATTCCCCATCAATGAGAGATTGTCTGGGATGAATTGTGTGACAATCTTCAAATTAGCTACTTCATACTCCATCTTTGTTAGATGCTAAACTAAGCCTTCTTGTTGACTCAGTCCTCCAAACCCAAAACTGCTTGCTACTTGTTCTTACCAACCCATGCCCCACTGTTCCACACTTTCCCAAATCTTTCAGCTGTGTTCTCTGGAATCCCAATCCGATTAATCCCTACCTATTCAATCTCTCAGAACAATTCATCTTCTGCCTTATTTAGAAATCAGAAGTTCTAACAGGAGGTCTGTGAACTGTTTCAAGGGGTCAGTGAAATACTTTAAAAGATTTATTGTTTATGTTATGTTGAAATACATCTTTGTAAACTAAAAACTGTTACTGTATTACAAGAATATTGCCTCACATCAGGTGGCTAGCAAGACAGCCAAATAGGAACAGCTCCGTTCTGCAGCTCCTAGAAAGATCAACGCAGAAGGCAGGTGATTTCTGCATTTGCATCTGAGGTACCCAGCTCATCTCACTGGGACTGGTTAGACTGTGGGTGCAGCCCACAGACGGCGAGCTGAAGCAGGGTGGGGCATCACCTCATCCTGGAATCACAAGGGGTCGGGGAACTCCCTCCCTTAGCCAAGGGAAGCTGTGAGAGACTGCACCCTGAGGGACAGTGCTATCTGACCCACACACTCTGCTTTTTTCTATGGTCTTCGCAATACATAGACCAGAAGATTCCCTTGGGTGCCTAGACCACAAGGGTCCTGGGTTTAAAGCACAAATCTGGGCAACCATCTGGGCAGACACCGAGCAAGCTGCAGGAGTTTTTTCTTTTTGTACCTCAGTGGTCCCTGGAACACCAGTGAGACAGAACCGCTCACTCCCCTGGAAAAGGGGCTGAAGCCAGGAAGCCGAGTGGTCACACTCAGCAGATCCCAGTCCCACAAAGCCCAGCAAGCTAAGATCCACTGTCTTCAAATTCTTGCTGTCAGCACAGCAGTATGAAGTCAACCTGGGACTCTCAAGCTTAGTGGGAGGAGGGGCGTCTGCCATTACCTGAAGGTGGTTTTCTTCTCACAGTGTAAACAAAGCCTCTGAGAAGTTTGAACTGGATAGAACTCACCGCAGTTTGACAAAGCCACTATAGATAGACTGCCTCTCTAGACTTCTCCTTTCTGGGCAAAGTATCTCTAAAAGAAAGGCAGCAGTCCCAGTCAGGGGCTTATAGATACAACTCCCATTTTCCTGGGACAGAGCACCTGGGGGAAGGGGCAACTACAGGCACAGCTTCAGCAGACTTAAACGTTCCTACCTGCTCTCTCTAAAAAGAGCAGCGGATCTCCTAGCACAGCACTCAAGCTCTGCTAAGGGGCAGACTGCCTCCTCAAGTGGATGCCTGACCCTTGTGACTCATGACTGGGAGACACCTCCTAGCAGGGGTTAACAGATACCTCATACAGAAGAGCTCTGACCAGCATCAGGCAGGTGCCCCTCTGTGATGAACCTTTCAGAGGAAGGAGCAGGCAGCAACCTTGGCTGTTCTGCAGCCTCTGCTGGTGGTGCCAAGGCAAACAGGGTCTGGAGTAAACCTCCAGAAAACTCCAGTAGACCTGCAGCAAAGGGGCCTGACTGTTGAAGGAAAAATAACAAACAGACAATAACATAAACATCAACAAAAAGAATGCCCATGATAAAAACCCATTCAAGGATCACAAACATCAAAGACCAAAGGTAGGTAAATCCATGAAGTTGAGGAAAAACCAGCACAAAAATCCTGAAAATTACAAAAACCAGAATACCTCTTCTACTCCAAAGAATCACAACTCCTCGCCAGCAAGGGAACAAAACTGTACGGCGTATGAGTTTGATGAATTGAAAGAAGTAGGCTTCAGAAGGTGGGTAACAACAAACTCCTCTGAGCTAAAGGAGTATGTTCTAATGCAATGCAAGCTAAGAACCTTGAAAAAAGGTTAGACAAAATGCTAACTAGAATAAGCAGTTTAGAGAAGAACATAAATGACTTGACGGGGCTGAAAAACACAGCATGAGAACTTTGTGAAGCATACACAAGGATCAATAGCCAAACTTATTAAGCAGAAGAAAGGATACCAGAGGTTGAAGATCAACTTAATGAAATAAAGTGCGAAGACAAGACTAGAGAAAAAAGGTAGAAGAATGAAAAGGAACAAACAAAGCCCCCAAGAAATATGGGACTATGTGAAAAGGCCAAACCTACATTTGATTGGTGTACCTGCAAATGACAGGGAGAATGAAACTAAGCTGGAAAACACCCTTCAGGATATTATCCAGGAGAATTTCCCCAACCTAGCAAGACAGGCCAACATTCAAATTTAGGAAATACAGAGAACATCACAAAGATACTCCTCAAGGTGAGCAACCAAGACATGTATCATCAGATTCACCAAGGAAAAAATGTTAAGGGCAGCCAGAGAGAAAGGTCAAGTTACTCACAAAGGAAAGCTCATCAGTCTAACAGTGAATCTCTTTGCAGAAACCCTACAAGCCGTAAGAGAATGGGGGCCAATATTCAACATTCTTAAAAGTATTTCAAACCAGAATCTCATATCCAGCCAAACTAAGCTTCATAAGTGAAGGAAAAATAAAATCTTTTACAGACAAGCAAATGCTGAAGGATTTTGTACCCACAAGGCCTGCCTTACAAGAGTTCTTGAAGGAAGCACAAAATACAGAAAGGAAAAACCTGCACCAGCCACTGCAAAAACATATCAGAAAGACACAACATACCAGAATCTCTGGGATACAGCTAACGCAGTGTTTAGAGAGAAATTTATAGCACTAAATGCCCACATGAAAAAGTGGAAAAGATCTAAAATTGACACCCTGACATCACAATTAAAAGAACTACAGAACAAAGAGCAAACAAATTCAAAAGCTAGCAGAAGACAAGAGATAGCTAAGATCAGAGCACAACTGAAGGAGTTAGAGACACAAAAAAACCCTTCAAAAAAATCAATGAATCCAGGAGCTGGTATTTTGAATAGATTAACAGGATAGATAGACTGCCAGCCAGACTAATAAAGAAGAAAAGAGAGAAGAATCAAATAGACACAATAAGAAATGATAAAGGGGATGTCACCACTGATCCCACAGAAATGCAAACTACTATCAGAGAATACTGTAAACACCTCTACACAAATAAACTAGAAAATCTAGAAGAAATAGAAAAATTCCTGGACACATACACCCTCCCAAGACTAAACCAGGAAGAAGTCAAATCCCTGAATAGACCAATAACAACTTCTGAAACTGAGGCAGTAATTAATAGCCTACCAAGCAAAAAAAAAGCTCAGGACCAGAGACATACACAGCTGAATTCCACCAGAAGTACAAAGAGGAGCTGGTACCATTCCTTCTGAAACTATTCCAGACAACAGAACAAGTGGGACTCTTCCCTAACTCATTTATGAGGTCAGCATCATCCTGATACCAAAACCCGGCAGAGATACACACACACAAAAGAAAATTTCAGGCCAACATCCCTGATGAACATCAATGCGAAAATCCTCAATAAAATACTGGCAAACTGAATGCAGCAGCACATCAAAAAGCTTATCCACCATGATCAAGTCACCTTCATCCTTGGGATGCAAGTCTGGTGCAACATATGCAAATCAGTAAACATAATCTATCACATACATAAACAGAACCAATGACAAAAACCACATGATTATCTCAGTAGACGCAGAAAAGGCCTTCAATAAAATCCAACACCCCTTCATGCTAAAAACACTTGATAAACTAGGTATTGGTGGAAAGTATCTCAAAATAATAATAGCTATTTATGACAAACCCACATGGTCAATATCATACCGAACAGGCAAAAGCTGGAAGCATTCCCTTTGAAAGCCAGAATAATCAAGGATGCCCTCTCTTGCCACTCTTATTCAACACAGTATTGGAAGTTTTGGCCAGGGCAATCAGGCAAGAGAAAGCAATAAAGCATATTCAAATAGGAAGAAAGGAAGTCTAATTGTCTCTCTTTGCAGATTATATAATTATATATTTAGAAAACTTCATTGTCTTAGCCCAAAAACCCCTTAAGCTGATAAGCAACTTCAGAGAAATCTCAGGATACAAAATCAATGTACAAAAGTCACAAGCATTCCTACACAACAATAATAGAGAGCCAAACCATAAGTGAACTCCCATTCACAATTGCTACAAAGAGAATAAAATACCTAAAAATATAACTTCCAAGGGATGTGAAGGACCTCTTCAAGGAGAACTACAAACCACTGCTCAAGGAAATAAGAGAGGACACAAACAATGGAAAAATATTCCATGCTCATGAAGACAAAGAATCGGTATCATGAAAATGGCCATACTACCCAAAGTAGTATATAGATTCAATGCTATTCCCATCAAACTACCATCGACTTTCTTCATAGAATTACAAACAACTACTTTAAATTTCATGTGGAACCAAAAAAGAGCCCATACAGCTAAGAGAATCCTTAGCAAAAATAACAAAGCTGGAGGCATAATGCTACCTGACTTCAAACTGTACTACAAGGCTACAGTAACCAAAACAGAATGGTACTGGTACCAAAACAGATATATAGACCAATGGAACAGAACAGAAGCCTCAGAAATAACACCACACAACTACAACCATCTGATCTTTGACAGACCTGACAAAAACAAGCAATGGGAAAAGGATTCCCTATTTAATAAATGGTTTTGGGAAAACTGGCTAGCCATATGCAAAAAATGAAACTGGACCCCTTCCTTATACCTTATACAAAAATTGCTTCAAGACAGATTATAAATTTAAATATAAGACCTAAAGCCATAAAAACCCTATAAGAAAACCTAGGCAATACCATTCAGGACATAGGCATGGGCAAAGACTTCATGACTAAAACACCAAAAGCAATGGCAACAAAAGCTAATATTGACAAATAGGATCTAATTAAACTAAAGAGCTTCTGCACAGCAAAAGAATCTATCATCAGAGTGAGCAGGCAGCCTACAGAATGGGAGAAAATTTTGGTGATCTATCCATCTGACAAAGGGCTAACATCCAGAATCTATAAGGAACTTAAACAAATTTACAAGAAAAAAATATATAACCCCATCAAAAAATGGGCAAAGCATATGCACAGACACTTCTCAAAAGAAGGCATTTATGTGGCCAACAAACTATATGAAAAAAAAGTCATCATCACTGATCATTAGAGAAATGCAAATCAAAACCACAATGAGATAGCATCTCATACCAATTAGAATGGCAATCAATAGAAAGTCAGGAAACAACAGATGCTGGAGAGGATGTGGAGAAACAGAAACGCTTTTACACTATTGGTGGGAGTGTAAATTAGTTCAACCATTGTGAAAGACAGCGTGGTGATTCCCCAAAGATCTAGAACCAGAAATACCATTTGTCCCAGCAATCCCACTACTGGGTATACACCTAAAGGATTATAAATAATTCTACTATAAAGACACATGGACACATATGTTGATTGCAGTTCACAATACCAAAGACTTGGAACCAACCCAAACGCCCATCAGTGATAGACTAGATAAAGAAAATGTAACACACATACACCATGGAATACTATGCACCCATAAAAAGACGAGTTCATGTTCTTTGCAGGGACTTGGATGAAGCTGAATCCATCATTCTCAGCAAACTAACACAGAAACAGAAAACCAAACGCCACATGTCCTTATCATAAATGGTAGCTGAACCATGAGAACACATGGACGCAGTGAGAAGAACATCACATACCAGGGCCTGTCAGGGTATGGGGGGATTAGGGAGGGATAGCATTAGAAGAAATACCTAATGTAGATGACGGGGTGATGGATGCAGTAAACCACCATGGCATGTGTATACCTATGTAACAAACCTACACATTCTGCACGTGTATCCCAGAACTTAAAATATAATTTAAAAAATATTGCCTCACATCAAGTGGTCTATGTTGCTTAGTATATATGATCAAGTAACATGCAGTCATCATCAAAATCATATTACAATGTCTAGAAGAGTTTTCTATTGACAAAATAAATAAAATGTTTCTGCTTTATGATTAAAGAAATCCATCATTGTTTATGTATGATTAAACTGAAAAAAGTTTCAGAGGTTATAAAGGGTTTAAAGATGCTTCTATATCCTTTGGTTTTGCATTTATCTTTGATGTAGGATATGAAAGCCACAATCTTTGCTGTGTTGGAAGGTGTATTGCAATAGAAACATGAAGCCAAAAAATATAAAGGTTTACGTTGAATTGGTAGACTTTTTTAAAATGAGAGCACTTGAATTGGAAATATTGAAACCTTACCAAAAGTTTGCCGAACCAGGAATCAAGACCTGTGGGTGTCCCTCAGCCTTGATCCCACACCTACTCACTTTCCAACTCCTATGTATCAACCCCACTAAATACCTGTCAAATTTATCCACTTCTCTCTCTATCAATCAATAGCCATCAATCACTCTTGTTCAAGCCAATGCCATCTATTACCTGGCTATTACAATTGCTACATTCTTTTCTGTGCCTCTGATTTTACTCCTTAGTACCCTGAATTCTATACACAGGCAGGGTGATTCTTTTATTGGAGAAAAAGAGAGAGCATGTGCACCAAGGTTGTTTTTGAAACAGTCGGCCCTCCCTAGCTGAAGGTTCCACATCTGCAGCTCCAACCAACTGCAGATCAAAAATACTAGGAAGAAGTATATCAAAATAAAATAATACTGATAAAAAACAATACAGCATAACAATAATTTACATGGCATTTACACTTTATTAGATAGCATAAGTACTCTAGAAATGATTTAAAGTATTGTTTGATGCTTGAACAATGTGAGGATTAGGGATGCCAATCCCGCACACACACAGTCAAAAATCTGTGTTTAACTTTTGACTTCCCGAAAGCTTAACTATTATCCAATTGTTGACAGGAAGCCTTACTGACAATACAGTCGATACGCTGTATTTCTACAATAAAGTAAGCTAGAGAAAATGTTAAGAAAATTATAAAGAATAAAAAATATACTTTTATATATATTTTTTTAAGAGACAGATTTCTATCTTACTCATGCTGGACTCGAACTTCTGGCCTCAAGCAATCCTTCTGTCTCTGCCTCCTGAGTAGCTGGGACTACAGGCATGTGCCACCACACCCAGCTCCTATATTTACTATTTATTAAGTGGAAGTGGATCATCTTCATCCTTATCATCTTCAGATGAAGTAGGCTGAGGAGGAGGAGGAGGAAGAGTTGCTTCACAGGGGTGTTGCTGTCACAGGGGTGGCAGAGGAAGAAGAAAGTATAAGTGGACCCATGCACTGCAAACCCATGTTGTTCAAGTATCAGCTCTAAACAACAGGGTGTGTGTAGGTTACATGCAAATATTACACTACTTTATATAAGGGAGCTGGGCATTCATTAATTTTGGCATCCATAGGGGTCCCTGGAACCAATCCCTCAAGGACACTGAAGGATGACATTTGAAAATTCTGAGACAGGTGCGATGAAGAGGAAACTGTATTGAGGTAGAATACATGCTCAAAAATCACTTTGTTTAGTTTATGGAAAACTAAAGTTCTTGGAACTAATTTGTAGTGTAATTGCAAGTAAGATGATGTAGTGAAGAAATTTGGTGATGTCTTTGGGCAATGAAAGTTTGTTGACTTGCTTTTTTTTTTTTTTTTAAAGTTCTGGGGTACAAGTGCAGATCTTGCAGGATTATTACATAGGTACACACATGCCATGGTGGTTTGCTGCCTCCATCCTCCCATCACCTATATTAGGTAGTTCTAATGTTTTTTTCTAATGCTGGGGAATTTTAATTTGTCATCTCTCTGGCCGAAGAAAGGAGTGGTTCTTTTGTCTTCTTCGGATTCAGCATTCATGGGGTAAGAGGTTCTGATGTGAGGAAGAACAGACCACAGACTGCATCAACCCATGTGATGGCTGGAGTCAAGAGAAGAAACCAGCAAGGAACCTCTTGTGACAGATAATGACAAATTAACTGTTTCCAGTTTCCTTTTTCTGCTTTGTATCCTCTTATGAGTCTTTTGCAAGCCCCCTGGGAGGTTGGGGTTCTGGCATCAGAACCACTAGCAATCCTGCTGTAACAGAAAAAAAAAAAAATGTAGAGATGGATGTGGGTGTTTCCAGCGTGCCTTTTCCAGGATCCTTTTATTGGCTAGCAGACAGCCTCGTGGCTAGTTGTTTGACCCAAGATCAGGGAGGCCCTCACAGAGGAAACTTGTTTATCCTGGCAGACACCCTTATGGCTCTTGTCTGACCCGTGTCCAGTCTATGGCTTCCTGACCATTGCTCTGGCACTGGGAGCTCGCTTTTATGTTCTGAGGAAAATGGCCTGGGGCAGCCCGTGGTTCTTCAGATGGAAGGCGCAAATTCAATACACCATCACAGTAGGAAACAAGTTCAAAGATTTTTACTCACAGATCCCGGGAAGAGAGGGTGTAATGAGTGGAGAGGTCAGCCTCCATCCCCACAAGGCAGCAACGAAGACTCAGGCAGGGAGAGAGAGTGTAGCCAGTGGCAGTATGTAGAAAGGAACAGAATGTGGGTCACTTTAAGTCTGCATCAAATGCCCGAATGGTCTGTTTAAAGGAAGCAGGAAAGTAGGGATCCCAGCCTGCTAAGTGGGATAGATGCTTCTAGGTTCTTACCTCTGGCCGCCGGCTTGAGCCAGCTGGGTACGATGTAGAACTGGAAACTGTCAAGGGCCACTGAATCTTGCTTCTGGTATGATAAAGTTCTATTCAGAATTAATGCTGAGCCAACATAGAATTATAAGACCTTGCAACTACGAGAGCCTCACATATTTAGTAAAATATGTTAGTGTAGCCTTAGAGAAGGAAATAAATGGGCTTTATTTATGCTTGAGGCAAAGCAGTGTGGGGAGGGGACAGCAGCTTGCAGCGTGGTGATGACAAGGCCAGAAGTATGCGTGAGAAGCCTTAAGCAGTAGTTAGGAATGAACAGCGAAGGAAAATAACCCAGAAAACATACGCCCTCCTCTTCTGGAGATCCTCAGACAAAAGTTTGTGTTGTACACAGATGGAACATTCATTCAGCAAATCTATATTTTCAGTGCCTGACACTGCTCTAGGTGCTGCGGATAACAGGAGTGAACAAATCTGACCACGTCCCAGCCCCTGTGGAGCATGGGGCCCTGTGCAAGAGACAGACAATAAACAAGCACAAATTATGTCACATGGTAAGAAATGCAATGGAGAAAAGTAAAGTAAGGTGCAGGGGATAGCGGCTGCTGAGGGGAGGGCTTGGTAACATTTTGTAAAGGAGATCAGGGGACCTCTCTAAGAAGATAACATTTGCGCAGAGATCTGAAGGAAGTTGTGAGTGATCTATACAGATGTCTGAGAGAAGAACGTTCCACGAAAAGGGAACAAGTGATAAGACTTGGACTAGAGTGTGCCTGATATTTTTGATAGCTTTGGGAATAAAAAAAAGACTCCATATGTCTCTGTGAATCATTGCTATCGCCATCGGTATGTATTGGCATCAAATCTTGTTTTCGACTGAGAAAATCATTAACTTCATCAAATACCAAACATGATTGAGACCAGCTTTTCCTGAGGTTTCATCGAGAAATCAAAGCAGAATGTAAAATTTTTTACAACTATACCAGATTTTCTGATTTTCCACAGGGTAAATCTTGATGCATCTAATTAAATTCTGGGCAGATTTTTTTTTTCAGAGAGAGAGAAAATGAAAGAGAATTCCAAGCAGTTTAATTCACAGTCTCCCTCTCCATTCCAAGTTCTGCCATCATTCCCAGAAAGTTGAGCGTATAGATGGACAATACATCCAAAAACTGCCTTCAAACATTACTTTATTTCCATAATTTCAGTGACTTCCCCCCCATTCTAATTCTGCTCCCCACATCTCATGGAGCAGGCCTGGTCTTTTTTCATCACTTGAAATGCTCATGTCTAGTTTCCTAAACAAAAATATTATGATTTAATAACCACAAGTTCTGTCCTTCCAGTTGTCTCACTTGGCTGTTTATACAAAACCTGTAGCTGCAAAGTAGCTCGATGGTCACAGCAAGTGCCTGGCATCAGATGCCCTAGGCTAACAGCAATTCTGCCACGTTCAGAATGTGTGAGCACAAGCAAGTTTCTTAATCTCTCTAAGCATCTGTTTTTCCTGTGAAAATAATAGTCGTTGTTGGGAGGATAAGATAAGCTAGAACATTTAGCACGACAGCATTGACAAAACATGCAATATATCACACTCCTTTTTATTACTTGACGACATCAAAACCTCCAGTTGCTTCACTCTTCCACTTCTTCTTTATTAGCCAATTTTAAAACTCTGTCTCCCCCACGCTCCCCTGCACCCCAGTCTCAGACAATTTGGATATTCACTTTAGTCACTCTCCTGCCAAAGCTCTCAAATCTCACCTCACTGTCCCACTGTACTGCCAATTCATTCTGTCTGTAAAACCCCAGCCGGAGGCTGCCATTGAATAATAAATACATATGCAATTTTAAAGGGCATACCATTGGGTATGCTATCCTTAGGACAGTGTAGGTGTTTAGTGAGTAGAATGAATGGATGAGTGCTACCATCAATCCAAGGCCTCTATCCTCAAGGAGACCCTCAGAGCTACCCAGCAGCTTTATTTCCTCCTTATCTGTCTCTCTTTTTTTCAAAGTAGTTATATTGGTTGCCACTCTTCTCAAACTCCAAGCCCTGCTCCCTGACTTCAAAGGGACTGCAGTCTGTGTCGCCCTCCCACTTCTGTAGCCCTTCGCTACTGTATCTTCTCTGTCAGCACGGAGTCATCCATGAGTTTCTCTCCTGCCCAAATGAAAACAAAACAGCACATGCAGGTATCTTTTATTCCTCAGATCCTCTCCAGTTACTGCCCTATTTCTCTCCTGCTTTTTCCACGGGAATTTCTTGAAAGCATTATTTATACTCAGAGCCTATACTTTCTTACTTCCCTACTTCCCATGTACTCCTCAATATGTTTGCATTTTCACCCCATAACTGAAACTTCTCTTGTCAATGTTATTTGTTGCAATCGAAGTTTGGCATTTTGGCAACAGTTGACATTTTAACCTCTAGATATTTTTTCTTGAATGCTTTATTCCCTTGAGATTTATAAAATAACAGTTTTATTGAGATGGAATTCACATGCCATAAAGTTCACCCTTTTAAATAATACAGTGAGCTTTAGTATATTCACAAAGTTGTATATCCATGATACTATCTAATTCCAGAATACTTTGTTACCGCAGAAGGTAACCCTATACCCATCATCAGTCACTCCCTGTTATCCTATCCCCTGACAAACATTAATCCAAATTCTGTCTCTATAGATTTGCTTTTCCGGACACTTCATGTAAATGGAATCATATAATAGGTGGCCTTTTATATTTGGCCCCTTTAGCTTAGCATGTTTTGAAGGTTTGCGCATATTGTAGTATATATCAAAACTTCTTTTTATGGCTGAATGATATTCCATTGTATGGATATATCACATATTGTTTTTTAATTCATAAATTGATGGGCATTTTAGTTGTTTCCATTTCTGACTATCATGAACAATACTGCTATGAACATTCACATACAAGTTTTTATGTGAATATGGTTTCAATTATCTTTGGGTATATACCTAGGTCTGGAATTGCTGAATCATATGGTCAATCCATGTTTAACTTTTTGAGGAACTGCCAAACTGTTTTCTGAAGTGGCTACACCAGCAATACATGACGGTTCCAAATTCACTACATGCTTGCCAACACTTGCTACTGTCTATCTTTTAAAATAGCAATTCTAGTAGATGTGACATGGTATCTCATTGTGGTTTCGATTCACAGTGCCCTAATGACTAATGATGAAGTATATCTGTTCATGTTCTTATCAGCCATCTGTATGTCTTCTTTGAAGAAATGTCTATTCTTCCCTGATTTTTGAGATTTTTTTTTTTTTTTTTGAGGCAGAGCCTTGCTCTCTTGCCCAGGCTGAGTTACAGTGGTGTGATCTTGGCTCACTGAAACTTCTGCCTCCCAGGTTCAAGCAATTCTCTCCCTCAGCCTCCCGAGTAGCTGGGATTACAGGTGCCAGCCACCACACCTGGCTGTTTTTTGTATTTTTAGTAGAGACGGGGTTTCACCATATTGGCCAGGCTAGTCTTAAACCCCTGACCTCATGATCCACCTGCCTTGGCCTCCCAAAGTGCTGGGATTATGGGCGTGAGCCACCGCGCCCGGCCAAGATCACATACTATTGGTTTTCCTCTGTCTCCTGTGTGGGTTCCTCATCTTCTGCCCTTGCTTTAAATATTGAAGTTCCTCATTATTCTGCTCCAGATCCTATCCCAGGATGACCTCATCAATGCTCAGGCATTTGTTACAATCTAAAAGTCAATTATTTCTAGTTCTCCAGTTCAGTTCTCTCTTTTAATATCCAGATTTCGTTCTCAAACTATTTACTATACATGTTTAAACTTGAATTTATTGTTCTCCACCAAACCCCAACCTATTTTTGCCAGGATGTGTATCCATGACTACTATCTAATTATGTCTACTAACTATCTAATGTCTATTCATTCAGCAAAACACCAAACCTCAAATTCTAGCTATCCTCCTTTTCCCTTTTCATCAACTGCACATCTAAAGTAACCCAGCCCATCTTATTCAATCTCTTTAATTATCCTCTAAATAGGATTTTCTGCCCTTTTCTTAATTATCAATGACCTATATCAGCCCTGTTAATTAATTATCTGAACTTCCAGCAATGGCTTCTCTATGCTTCCCACCCGGTCTTCTCATATCAAATGTTTTATCCTTTGAGGGAACACCCCTCATAATCTTCATGTGAACAGAACGAACAGAAGCTGACATGTTTAAGGACTACATTTCCCAATCTACCTTCCATCTTGTGTTTTTCACACACAGAACTTCCAAGCAGAATCACCCTCCAGGTTAGAGGACAGAGGTGAGTATGGGAAAGTGGCAGTCACACAGGCCATCTGAAAGCCTTGGCAAGGAAGCAGCTTGGTTATCCAGTGGCAGCTTTCATGGCTGTCCTACCATGGCTGTCAACCTTGAGTGTGCACAAACATCACCCACAGCTTTTTTGTTTCAACACCATGGCTGGGCCCTGCTCCAGATCAATTAAATGCAGTCTCTGGGGGTGCTGACCAAGTACCAGTACTTTTGTAAAGCACTCCAGGTGATTCTGACGTGCAGCCAGGATTGGGAAACATTACTCAGATGTCCAGCTGGTTCCTATGTTTTTAGTTGCCAAGCCTAGGCCATAGTAGCTGCTACCGATCCTAATTCAGCAGCTTTCCTGTGTGACCACAGCGTGTAATTCTTGAGTAGAAGGTGGTGGCCACAGACACAGCAGTTCCTTGGCCAGCCAGCATGGCAGTGTGACTTGCATGATTGTTGTTCCTTGAAAGTCAGCCTAAAGCCAGCTTCTCCAGTCCTTCCAGCAAGTCTGTAAGCTGCTTAATACCCAGTAATAAATCCCATTCTGCTAAAATTGGCCTGAGAGTTCCGTTGTCCACTACTGAACCTTGACCAATGCAGCTATCTAAAATTAATGTCTGACCACATCACATGTCTGCTTTAAATAATTCACTGGTTCGTCATTATTTTCACATTAAATCTAAAATGCCTGTAAGTGACTTGTAAAGATCTTTTGTGATCTGGTATTTGCCTTTATGAAAAGCATGTCAAAAATATGTGTTAAAAGCATTCATCAAGAAATTACACATGTAAGAATTTATTGAATAAAGAAGATGTGGACATATGGGTAAAATGAGGCATATAAGGATATACATCACTGAATTATTAGGGTTTTTTTGGAAGAAAATGCTAAACAACTTATAAGAGTCTGGTGAGAGATATTATAGTATCCTCATAAAGTGAAATAATTTTTGTTAATTAAAGAATCTTCGTGTGGTAACCTTGTGAGTGATTTCTATAACTTCCTTATACGTTACTCTCATTTCTCAATTTTTTTCAAAGAACATATATAAACGTCTTTCAGGAAAAAAATTCATGAAGACATTTTCATGTTAGGAGGAAGAATTCGATGTTTACAATGAACAGACCAAACCAAATAAGCAGTCCCCCTTAAAGAACAATGTTCTAATAGACAGGATCCTTCTAAATGAGCTAGTGCAGGGTCCCCAATGCAGGAAAGAGGCTCACTTAGAAAGAGTCTGTTTTATTAGGTCTGCTAGTTGGGAGTCCCCACCAAGGGTCCCCTAGTGCCGGGGTCAGAGCAGTGGTGGCATTAGATCCTCATAGGAATGTGAACCCTATTGTGAACTGCACATGCATGTAAGTGATCCAGATTGTGCACACCTTATAAGAATATAAGTAATGCCTTGTGATCTGAAGTGGAGCAGTTTCATCCCCAAACTATCCTCCACGCCTACCCCCCATTCACAGAAAATTTGCCATCCACAAAGCCAGTCTCTGATGCCCAAAAAAATTGGAGACCACTGAGCTAGTGGACAGGACCTCTCTCCCACTGATAGTTTCCTTTTGTGCAAGCCACTTTGACCATCCTTATGGACTTTCTGGTGGAAAGGAGGTGAAAACAAGTTCATAAGCGTTGGAGAAATCCAAATATCTTTTAAATAGTATCTGTTTGCCTTGCCTACAAGATAAAAGTGAAAAACAAACAAACAAACAAACAAAAAAAAACCCTTGACAAACAAAAGAGATCTAAGCAGACCTCAGGAAGTAAGGGGAAATCTTCAGTCTCTGCTATCTCTTTCTGATTCCCTTCTCCCTCCTTCAGCAGCATATGTTATATGAGAAAGGAAAGTGATTACATAACACACATATGATAAAAAAAAAAAACATCAAACATGTTTCCCGTACCTAGCATGCACCAGAAGTTACAGCAGGAGCTTTAGGTAATAGACAGACATCACTATTATCTCAAGCAGAATATCAACTGGTTCCTTCAGTAATGGTGTAGATGAGAATTTCTGCATCACCACTTCATTGGTAGGGAAATTGAGGATCTGGGAAATTATGTCCCTTTCTCAGGTCAGCCCAAGGCCTAAGTGGCAGGTCAAGTTTCTTAGCCAGCTTTCTCCATAAGTTCTGAAATAAAATTTTACAGAAACAAGCCAGTTTTTTTTTTTTATCCAGGTCTGCAAGTGAGAGGGAGAATGAAAAAGAGGGGCAAGAAGATCTGAGAGGAGATAGTAGCAAAGGAGGAGGCTTTCGCAGGAATAAGTTGGATGGAAAGCACTGAGCTCCCATTCATCACTTCTTTATAACACTAATTTGAAGGTTAACATTTTTGGGGGGAAATAAGTGTGTGGTTACCATAGAAGAGTGTTTGTGTGTGAAAAGGTCTATTAAGGCATATAATATTTTCATTATAAGCATATGGCTTTCATGCTGAAAGAAAGAACCTAAAGCTTTTCCCTCTATGCTGTGTAGTTGGTTCAGAGAAAGGCCATCCTAAACACCTAGAGGTTGGTATTAGTCCATTCTCATACTGCTAATAAAGACATACCCAAGACTGGGTAATTTAAAAAGGAAAGTGGCTTAATTGATTCATAGTTCAATTCAACACAGTTGGAGAGGCCTCTGGAAATTTATAATCATGGCGGAAGGGGAGGCAAACATGTTCTTCTTCACAGGACAGCAGGGAGAAGAAGAATGAGAGCCAAATGAAGGGGGAAGCCCCTTATAAAACCATCAGATCCCGGAGAATTAACTCACTATCATGAGAACAAGATGGGGGAACTGCGCTCCCCATGATTCAGTTATCTCTACCTGGTCCCTTCCATGACATGGAATTATGGAAACTACAATTAAAGATGAGATTTGGGTGGGGATACAGCCAAACCATATCATTCCACCCCTGATCCCTCCTAAATCTCATGTCCTCACAATTCAAAACACAATCATGTTCTTCCAACAGTCTCAGTCTTAACTCATTCCAACATTAACTCAAAAGTCCAAGTCCAAAGTCTCATCTGAGACAAGGCAAATCTCTTCCATCTATGAGCCTTTAAAATCAAAAGGAAGTTAGTTATTTCCTACATGCAATGGGAAAACAAACGGGTTATAGGCCCCATGCAAGCCCAAAATCCAATAGGGCAGTCATTAAACCTTAAAGTTCTAAAATGATCTCCTTTGACTCCATGTCTTACATCTAGGGCACACTGATGGAAGAGGTGGGCTCCCATGGCCTTAGGCAGTTCTGCCTCTGTGGTTTTGCAAGGTACATCCCCACTCCTGGCTGCTTTCACAGCCTGGTGTTGAGTGTTTGAGGCTTTTCCAGGCACATGGTGCAAGCTGTCAGTGGATCTACCATTATAGGGTCTGGAGGATGGTAGCCTTCTTCTCACAACTCCACTAGGCAATGCCCCAGTGGGGACTCTGTGTGGGGGCTTTGACCCATTTCCCTTCTGTACTACCCTAGCAGAGGTTCCCCATGAGAGTTCTGCTCCTACAGCAAACTTCTGCTTGGACATCCAAGCATTTCCACACATTGTCTGAAATCAAGGCAGAGGTTCCCAAACTTCAGTTCTTGACTTTTGTGCACACAAAGGCCCACCACCACATGAGAGCTGCCAAGGCTTAAGGATTGTACCCTCTGAAGCCATGGCCTGAGCTGTACCTGGTTCCCTTTTAGACACTGCCGGAGCTGAAGCAGCTGGAATGCAAGGCACCATGTCTCAAGGTTGCATAGACTAAGAGGGGCCTGGGCCCAGCCCACAAAACCATTTTTCCCTCCTAGGCCTCTGGGTCTGTGATGGGAGGGGTGTGCTGTGAAGGTCTCTGACATGCCCTGGAGACATTTTCCCCATTGTCTTTGTGTTTGACATTCGGCTTCTCATTATTTATGCAAATTTCTGCAGCCAGCTTGAATTTCTCCCCAGAAAATGAGGTTTTCTTTTCTATCACCATTTTTGTCAGGCTACACATTTTCTAGACTTTTATATTCTGATTCCTCTTGAATGCTTTGCTGCTTGCAAACTTCTTTCTCCAGATACCCTAAATAATCACTCTCAAGTTTAAAGTTTTAGAGATTTCTAGGGCAGGAGTAAAATGCCACCTGTCTCTTTGCACAGCAAGAGTGACCTTTGCTCTAATTCCCAACACTCTCCTCATCTTCATCTGAGACCACCTCAGCCTGGACTTCATTGTACATATCACTATCAGTATTTTGGCCAACGCCATTCAACAAGTGTCTAGGAAGTTCCAGACTTTTTCTCATCTTCCTATCTTCGGAGCTCTCCAAGTATCTAGGAAGGTCCAGACTTTCCCGTATTTTCCTGTCTTCTTCTGAGCCCTCCAAACTGTTCCAATCTCTGCCTGTTACCCAGTTACAAAGTCATTTCCACATTTTTGGGTATCACTATAGCAGCACCCTGCTTTCCACAGTACCAGTTTGCTGTGTTAGTCCATTCTCATGCTGCTTATAAAGACATACCCAAGACTGGCTGATGTATAAAGGAAAGAGGTTTAATTGTCTCACAGTTCAGCATGGCTGGGGAAGCCTCTGGAAACTTATAATCATGGCAGAAGGGGACACGAACACATTCTTCTTCACATGGTGCCAGGGAGAAGAAGAATGAGAGCTGAGTGAAATGGGAAGTGCCTTTTAAAACCATCAGATCTCGTGAGAACTTACTATCATGAGAACAGGATGGGGGAAACCATCCCCATGATTCAATTATCTCCACCTGGTCCTTCCCATGACACATGGGGATTATGGAAACTACAATTCAAGATGAGATTTGGGTGGGGACACAACCAAACCATACAGGAGTCAGCAAGGCCCAGTTTCACATCTTCTTTCTCCCAAAGACTATGATTAGTTTCCTACACTGCTAATTCTTAATTTAAAAATTCAGCATAAATTTCTACTTTAAAAATATGAAATTCTTACAAAAGTCCATAATAATTACAAGAAAAAGGAAATTATTACCTCCCATTTCTTTCTCACTCTACTACTTGCATCTTTTCTTTAAAGTTACTCTGGGGACCATTAGCAGTGTTCCTGACTTAGTGAGAAGACCCAGGCCTAGAACAGAGTCTCCCTTCACTACTTCCAGGAATCATTTTTAAATGTTCATGTGTCCATAGGTACATCATATATATGAATGTTTATTATATCATTGTCGGCAATAATGAAAAAAAAAATCAATGCTCATCAATAAGAATCTTAAAAAATAAATATGTTAAATATTTTTAAATATGTTAAAAAATAAAAATAAATTATGGAAGAGCCATACCTTGGAACAATATCTAGCAACTAAAAATAAGAATGTACATGTAGAATAAGAATGTTTAAAAATGGCTGCCAACCATCCCTTCCTCATTAAGATCTTGGTGTTTGTATGGGAGGGAGCTTAGGTATAAATAGAGTGCTCCAGGGAAAGCTTTTTTACTCTTTATACCCCAAACAGCTAATAACAATACCGTAAGTCCTCACTTAATGTCGTGGATAAGTTTTTGGAAAGTGTGACTATAAGTGAAATAAACTATAAAACCAATCCAATTTTACCATAGACTAATGGACATAAACAAGAGCTAAGTCCCCATAACGTATTTCTGGTCACAAAAACATCAACAAAATTTTAAAGACCAAAGCACTTCCAACATCACACATTGAAACAAATGTGAGATATGCATACATTTAAGAAAGATTAATAAAAACAAGTACAGTAGTATAATTATTTACCCAATCATTCTAGTCCAGAGTCTGGGGTGGCCAGAGCCTGTCCCAGCAGGTCAGAGCACCACGAAGAACCAGGCCTGAACAGGGCTCCATCCCATCACAGGGCACGCTCTCACAAACACCCAAATTCACTCATGCAGGGACAATGTAGACATGTCAATTCACTGACATGCACATCTTTCAGATGTGGAAGGAAACCGGAGCACCCAGGGAAAACCTGTGAAGACATGGGGAGGACATGCAAACTCCACACAGATGGTGGCCTAAGCCCAGAATCACATTTTTTCCCTTATCAGTGTTATAAGGAAACAATATTGAACAAAAAGATGTTATTCGAGGACCTGCTGCACTCTTCAACCCTGACCATTAATGGGAACTAGAAAAAGCAGAGTGAAAATGCACCTGACAACATGAAAAGTAAATGACCTGCAAGGATTGAAAGAGGCCAACACAATAAAATCATGCTAGTAAGACATTTAAAGTTATTTTTGCTACTACCTCTGATTCCATCCAGGCATCCAAGATTTTTATGCCCTCTCTCCCTTTCCTGCTTTCAGCACAAAGGCTGATCTAAAATCAATCCTTTACAAGCTTAGTGGGGATATGTCTCAGAGCCAAGGTGGACCTAGCTGAATTGCCCAGGGGCCTGTTCCCAGAAATGCATGCAGATAAAGTATTTCATATACGTGTACAGTGTAATTGTTTTCTATTAGTTCCGCTGTTTCTAATAGTTTCCTTGTAAGTACACCGTTCTCTTCTATACAAGGCCAAATGCATTTTTGTGGAGTAGTATGAAAGATAACAATTTTTAAAATAGTGTTCAGTGAGGGGATGTGACCTAAATTTTAAAACCACTGACATCCATACTTTTAGAAAGCAACCTGTTTGAGACTTCAAATTACATGAATGCTAAATCAGAAATTAAAGGCATTTAAACACCAGAAATTACTCTTGATGAGACACGTTTGCCTCTGGAGCAGGGGCCTGAGTATCGTTGCTGAAAGTCAGAGAAACCACTGAGGTTATAAGAAAGAGTGACAAAAGAAATGTGACACAGAAAATCAATTTGTTAGTGGTGTGGAGAATGGATTAGAAAGGTGCAGACAAGGGAATTAGAAAGATCCTGCCATATATATATATATATATATATATATATATATATATATGTCACTAAACAGTGTATTTCATATATCTAACCTCATCACAATATATATTTTCATATTTATTTTATAGATGAGAGAACTGAGGCTCAAGGAAATAAAATAGCTTGCTCAGGATCACACTGCTGTTAAATATCAGTGCCAGTTTAGGGGAAGAGATTGTACAGAATTGACTTACGACATCCTAGACTACAAGAGACCCTAGATCAATTACTATGATAATCCTGTCTTTAGACCAGTGCTTCCAACTTTGCTAGTCATTGGGATCATCTGACGAGCTGCTCAGAATACCGAGTTCATCATCCCACACCAAAATTATTCTGATGATCAGTACAGTTAGAAAACTTCTGCTGCACCATCGGTGATGGTCTAGTCATTCTACTGAAAAACAAGCTAAGTCCAAGAGATGATTCATTCAGCATTAGATTTACTGAATTTGAGATAATGGCAGGGCAACCAGTAGGCTCAAGGAATAATTGAGCTAGAGAGATGAGACCAGAGCTGGAAAGAAATGTCAGAACTGGAGGAATAAATTTTGAAATTGTCTGCATGGAGGTAATACTTGGAGTCATGCAAGGTCTTCCAGGAAGAAAAGAAATACAGAGGGTAAAGGCAAATTTTTAATAAATATCCATGGAAGTAGAATGGGAAGAGGTAAAGGAACAAGTAGATATGACCGAGTAGTATTTAGACAGAATCTGTACCAGGAAGAGGCAGTGCCACAGAAGCCAGATTAATGAACTCCAATTCTACAACTATGAAAGATGCACTAAAACAACAACAACAAAACCATGGATTTGATAGTGGGAAAGTTACTGGTGAATTCTGAGAGTATTATCTAGGGGAGAAGGCAGATGATGGGACTGACTTAGGTAATGAGAAAAGAAAGGCAGCAAGTGTAGGGCTTGAGGAAGTTTAACATTGAAAGAAAGAGAAGAAAAAATGGTAGCACCTGGATCAGCAAGGTCAAGGAAGAATGTTTTAATGCTATTGTCATTGAACTATTTGGCTAATGCTAGGTGGGAAAGCATATTAATAACTTACTTGAACCATGAAAAAATCTTCCTCAAACCCAGAAATGTCCATTAAACTGAAGATTTGTGGACAGTTTTTATCTATGTGAGTCAGGGATGTGCACTGCATTTGCAGGGAAAAGTCCAGGTAAGTTTGCCAGGTGTAAAAGATCCGTCTCATGTGAGCAGTCTCTCCAGCATAGCTGATCAGGGTTCTACCTTCTGGATGCTGCCCCTGGCACAGAGGGCTGCCTTGTAACAGCAGAGCTTGAGCTCTTCACATTATAACAGCTAAGGCAGGACTTTTGCCCCATGCTGGGCTTCAGGCCAGTTTGTCCAAGGCACTGAGGACACATGTGCAGTATCAGATGTCCCTCTCTCCTTTACACGAGGTCAGCTGAAATTCAAGTTTACTTGTGTTTTGATGACAGGGGTGGCACAGTTGGCCAGGACAGAGCTTTAGACCTCTGGATCATATGCTGCCATCTAGCCTACCAGAATGTTTCCTGATGAGGTCTGGATCCCAAGTCAACTTAGCAATACAGTGCCACTGTTTTTACCTTTTCAATTACTTGTATATATCCCTCACTAGGAAGTTAACTTTAGGCTGGTGTAGAATCCAGATATTTCTGGGTCTCCTGGCTATCTGGCCACCCCAAACCCATCCCAACTTCCAAGGCCACATTTGGACAGGGAAAAGCAGCACACGACGTCTAGAGCATGAAGGACAAACCAAGTCAAATTCCATAAGGGAAAACTAAGTTTAAAATAACCTAGAGGGCAGGCACAGTGGCCTATGCCTGTAATCCCAGAATTTTGGGAGCCAAGGCAGATGGAGGTCAGGGGTCACCTGAGGCCAGGGGTTTGAGATCAGCCTGGCCGACATGGTGAAACCCTGTCTCTACTAAGAATACAAAAATTAGCCAGACGTGGTGGTGCATGCCTGTAATCCCAGCTACTTGGGAGACTGAGGCAGGAGAATCGTTTGAACCCAGGAGGCGGAGGTTGCAGTGAGCCAAGATGCTGCCACTGCACTCCAGCCTGGGCTACAGAGTGAGATTCTGTCTCAAAAAAATAAAACAAAATAACTTAGAGACCATATACGAGCACCAACCACCATCTCAATTTTAGCTAATAGTCTCCATTTCCATTTCACAGAAAAAAAAAGAAGGTGCCACACGGGAAGTCCACCACTTTCCACTGCCTGCAACCAACTCCCCCTCTTCCCCTGCTTCCCTTCTCTTACAATTCAGAAAGATCTTTTCTTCTGTATTAGGTCAACCCTTGTACCTTGTTTATGCACTTTGATTTCTATCCTTACTGCCTAAGAAGGCTTCCTTTTCTTCTAACAAATTGTTGACAGCCCACTCTCTTTCCTTTTTTCTTCATCTTCTCCCTCTCAACTGCATTCTTTTCATCCTTAAGAATGCCCAAGGCCCTCTTTTTATTTTAAATAAAATAAAATCTAGCTCAGATTTTTTAAAATAAAATAAAATTTATAATTTTTTTAAATAAAATAAAATCTAGCTCTAGATTTTTAAAAAATAAAATAAAATCTACCCCACCCCAGGTCTGAGCGAGATTTCTGAGTAGAGAGGTTCAGCCTCATTGTTCCCATGTTCCCATCAGCCTCTTTAATTCTAGCTCTCTCCTACTCCCTCCCAGTCCACCACCCTACTGACGTGGTCCTTAGTTCTGTTGTGGTCACTCCACCTCGAGCACATTCAGGTGACATTTTCAGCTTGAAAGCTGAATTCTTAGAAATCACCCTTCTTGAATTCTTAGAAATCATTCCTAAGAATGGTCACTCCCTCAGTCTAGAAACTGTACCCAGCTCAAGTAATGGCACTCACAGTCTCCTGCGTTACTTTGTTCTATTTAATCCTTCTCGATCTTCTTTCCCAACCCAACCTACTCTACTTGGCTGTTAATATTTAGCTATTGGTAGCATCGTTTTCAAACCCTTTTCTCAGTCTATTCTCTCTTCCATGACTAGCTTCCATGCCCATCTGTAAATTAATAACCCCCAATGTCTGTACTCACTTTAATCCTTTCTTCTGGTCTCTAGTTCTACAAACTCTACTCTCTACTTTCGAATCTCCATTAGCGTAAACATTTTTCAAGCTGTTCATGCTCTAAAATGAACTCAATCTTCTCCCATCCTAAACCCAATTTTCTTACATTGTTCCTTGAGTTAATGTAACTTGTACAATCACTCTGTCACCCAGGCTGGAGTGCAGTGGTGCAGTGGTATGATCTTGGCTCACCTCAACCTTCGCCTTTCAGGTTCAAGCAATTCTCATGCCTCAGCCTCTCAAGTAGCTGGGATTACAGGCATGTGCCACCACGCCTGGCTAAATTTTGTATTGTTAGTAGAGACAGGATTTTGCCATGTTGGTCAGGCTGGTCTCTAAAATCCTGACCTCAGGTGATCTGCCCCCCTCGGCCTCCTAAAGTGCTGGGGTTACCAGCGTGAGCCACCACGCCTGGCCTCCGTTTGGTTTTCTACAGTACAACCAGCATTGTATTTCAAATCTGATCTTGTCATCCTCTCACTTAAAGCTTTCTAGTGCTTCTCTTGGCTCTTAAGATCTTAAAAGGACCCGCATGATCTGGCCCCTGTTTTTCTCTCCAGCCTTGTCCTCATCTCACACATTCTCTTTCCTTTTCCTGGAATCAATCAATCAATCTATCTGTCTGTCTGTCTGTCTTTCTATCTCTTCCATCTTTCTCTTTCTTACACACACTCAAACACTCTTCCTAAATACTCACATAAATAAACCTTCATAACCTGCTCCTCCTTCACCTCTAAACCTGCCCCATTATATCTCCTCATGCCACAATGTGCCTTTCCTTTCCTGTTTTGTCACAGTGTCTAATTACACATTTATTTAAACTTGTGTAACTCTTTTACTCCATGACTATCCTGGAAGCCCCCTGAAGTAATATTCTTAATACTAAACAAGGCTTGGCCCAGGAAACAACAAATATTTTATTACATTTGACCTAAGGCCAGGCACAGTGGCTCACACCTGTAATCCCAGCACTTTGGGAGGCTGAGGCAGGCGGATCAGGAGATCAGCAGTTCAAGACCAGCTTGGCCAACATGACGGAATCCCAGCTCTACTAAAAATACAACGAATTAGCCTGGCGAGGTGGTTGGCGCCTATAATCCCAGATACTCAGGAGGCTGAGGCAAGAGAATGGCTTGTATCCGGGAGGTAGAGGTTGCAGTGAGCTGAGATCGCATTACTGCATTCCAGTCTGGGGGACAGAGTGGGATCCCGTGTCAAAAAAATAAATAAATAAAATAAAATAAATGTGACCTATTACATTTGACCAAGATGCCATCCATAGACCAGATTGGGTTTACGGTTCAAAATATCGAAGTTCAGGATCATGCTTGGGTCAAGCTGGAGGAGAGGTGGTTTTGGGATTCCAGGCCTCACATTTACTGCTTTGTGGATGTGCAGGTGAGTCATGCTGCCTCAGAGAAGGGGAGCAAGGCAGATGCTGTCACCATCTCAAATGACTGTAAATTAAATAACACTGTGCATGCAAAAGTGCTTTATAAGCTAGAAAAGCTGGTGTTCATAGATTTGATTTAAGCCTATATAATGTGAGATAAGATTGATGAAGGCACAGAAAGTCTATCCACAGCTCTACCCCAGTGCTGAGAGCAGTAGCGGAACATAGTAGAAGCTCACGACTTGCTTGTCAATGAAAAAATGGATACCCCTCTTATTATGATAAGCTAACAGAAGAATTTCTTAACCACATTTGTTGAATGATTAAACCCTATTATTTGAAGTGTCAGGCTGTTCTTAGATTTAATTCAAAGGTTCTGAAAAATAAGATAGAATTTCATATATGAAATGATTTTTAAAAATCCAGGTGGTAGAACATGTAAAATAATCCCTTTAGGATAATCTCTAGTTCTATTTCCTTAGCTAATGGCTATTAATCCTTAAAAATCAATGCAAGAACCATCTCCATTGGAAAGCCTGTCTTCACTCCCAGTCTAAGTATTCAGCACACACACACACACCCTGAACTTCTGTGGCTCTATGGGAATATTTCTTTCATAGCACTTTTCTCATTGTTTTGAAATCCACTGAGATCCCTTTCACCAGTTTCTAAGTTCAGTTAGGATAGCAACATTGTCTTATTCTAATGATTGCTAACTCCTAACATAGTATCTGGCAGTTAGTAGATGCTAAATAAGTTTTCGTCGAAGCGACCTGAATCTTTGAAGACTTTTAGAGATGGTATCAATTTTATAACCTGATTTACTCATGCATTAGCTTTCAGCCAGTTTTTCAGCTAATCCCTGTTCATACCTGGAAGGAATGATAACATATCATTTCATAAAAACTTTCTGGACCACTTTCAAGGTACCAGATTCATTTTAAAAGTATTCTGATCAATACTAGTTTAAATTAGGTATCAGAAAATCCAATGCATACATAAGTGTTTGCTGTATTTATATAAAGCTAAACTCAACAGTTTCTTCCATTCCCTTTCTTTCATTTGGCATGACATTTTAGCTAATATTCCTGAACTGCTGGATAGAGCAAATGCATTTCTGTTAGAGCCAGTATTCCCCCATGGGATTCTGCCAACAGGTGCTCCAGCTTCTTAATTATCTGTTCACTTTCCCTTTACTTTTTAATTACTAAAACAAGAGAATTTACCGCAATTGCTTAAAAGGCCGGATCTATTTAAATGAATAAGGCTACTCTGAATTACCTACAGAATTAAAATTTGGTCGATGTATGGTCAATAGGTAGCATCCTGGTGTTTTCTTTTCTATACTTTCATTCAGCTCTGAAATTTTGGGGAAAGAGATATTCCAGGGCAATATCTTTATATTCACAACTCTCAAGATTCCAAATACAGAGGGAAAATTCCACTCTTAAGAAAACATAGCTTAATTTTCCCCTTCCAGAATTATGTACCAGCATGAGTTCATATATTCCAGGTAACTTTCTTCAGTAAACATATAACTGTGGTAACCACCTGTGCAACCTCCATATATCTTTAAAATATCACAATCCACAGAAAACTGTCTTTAAAAATAAACAATGTGAAAAGTATACAAATGTTTGACTTATTTTTCTGAGAAGAAACCTTCCCAGAAAAAAATTTACTACACTATGTTCAAGGTATGTGGTTTGTCTTGGGTGAAGAACGGTGAGGGTGAAGAGGGAGTCATTTTTCTGAAGTCTTAACTGTTACAGTTCTAGTCATATTTCCAAAATATTTATGATTTTCAAAGTTTTTTTAAAGTTAGATTTGCCATGTACAAATCCTGAACTCCTCTGATGTTGCTTTCTTCCTTTTCCAATAATTTTATATGTTGCTTTACATACACAGATGTACAAGCAACACGTAAAATGCAGATACAAAATCTGCATTATTTCGACATACGGTTCTGGCAAAACTTCTTAAAAGCTGACTTTATTTTGTCTGACTGATTCCAATTGTATTCATTATTTCCTGTTATGTTCCCTCCCCCCAAATCTCTTGCCTCAACAGAATTAACATTCTCACATGTTCTATTTCGGAAGAACAAACTACAGAAACATCTCAACTATTATTGCTCTGCAGCGGCCCCTGCTGGTAAAAGACGCTATACAATTTATCCTTTGTCCGCTCTGCTTGTCAAGCCTGAATTTCCGAGGAACCATGCCACAGTCTAGCCACAATTAACCTCCATCTTCAGCAGATCCTAGAATGGGGCTGCCTAACCATCTGCAGGGCAGCAACTATTCCTTGTTTTCAGTATGAAAAGAGAATGCCAGAGGAATACATATTTTGTATGAGTCTTTATTTTCCTTGTTTCTAGAGCACATAAGAAAAAAGGGGATTTAGAAACTGTGACTAAAATGATAAAAGGAAATCAATGCAGCAAACCGTAGACCACCTGAAAATCTTCAGTTGAGGCACAAGTTGTGGCATGATGTCAAAAAGGCATTCTTTTCACACAGAAGGCATATTAAATTATGCTAGTGCTGACCGTTCTTCCAAGGACTGTTGATAGATGCTTACGAGAAGAAAATCTTCCTTTCTCGTTGACCTTAAAAGCTGTCTTACCCCAGGCCTTAAACGTATAAATGTGAACATAAAACAATTTTTCACTGATCTCATAAAAAAATATTTTCAACTTGTTCTTCTTAGTTGTTGCTTATCATCTGCCCATGCATATAGAAAGATATATGTGTATATATAGAGATATACAGATATATTAAATCTCAGCTAAAGAATAAATTCATTTATCATTCAGAATGACAGCCCCAGAGTGGAAAATATCCAGGTGATTGCAATTTGTTTTGCCATGCACCCATAAAAACTCCCTGTAGTGAAAATAAAATAGAGCAGTCGGGTTATGATAATAGAATATATCTATTTTTCTCACATTTATCATTATATTTAAGCCAATCTTCCCAAACACAGCAAAATGTGTACATTTGTAATAGTGATACTATTCCCCCAGGATTGAGTTAAATGGGGGAGGGGAAGCTGCAGAACTAATCTACATGAACTTGAGTTGTGTAATGGGGAAAACAAGACTTTGATTGGGAGAAATAAGAGAGACACGAACAATGGCAGACAGGAAACAGGACACAAAAGCCAATTTAATTTAAAGATTTGGAGTATGTGCCTATTTTGGTATCAGGAAATGTATCTTTAAAAGGAAGGGTAAATATGCTTAAAACAAAGGAAGATTCTTTTATATATATATATATATATATATATATATATATATATAACCTCAACAGAAATAACACCCCTTCAAAAGAGTAGCATCAGGGTTACTACCAATTCATGTTTGACGAATATTATAATTTTATTTAATAGCATATCACTAGATGTGTCAGCTACCCAATGACTATAAACCAAGCCAGGAATTCCAGGTAGGTTAGGATGTGATTTTTGCAAGCTTCTCACTTAGCAATATCATGCAACGGGCAAGCCAGGGTACCAGAGGCCACCAAAGCATGGCTAGAGTAGTGCCTATTTTAATGAAATAGAATCATCCAAGTACTTTTGTTTTCCTATCTGAAAACCAAATTCAGCCTCAAAGAGCCATCTGATATAACAAAGCAGTGCAATCCAGGCTGATACAATGATAGCCTCTCAGGCAAAGCTGCTAAATAGTTGTACCTTTCAAAGAAAATGAAGACAAAGAAACCCAAACCAGACACTACATGTTCCCTCAGTAGAAAAGATACACTTTCAAGTTGTGACAAGGGATTCTGACATACGGCAAACCTTGACAAAGCATCAGGGTACAGATGAGAAACCATTAAGTCATCTGACCTCCGTCTGTACTCTATTTGGCAGACACTCACAAAATACTACCCAAGAAATATCACTTCCATAAAGCAATGCAAAAAAAGTCACTAATGTATTATCAGATCCGGCAAGAGGAATGCTCTAGAATTTACTCACTGTTAATGAAAGAGTAGGGGTATATTTATATGCTTTTGCCCCCCAAAAAAGGAAAAGACAAGACAGGTGTCATTATGCCAATGGGTATATGCTCCTTTGACAATCTTCTTGGCAGCAATTATAAAAGCTCAATCTTGGGGGAAAATGTCATGAGGGCTCAGCTTATTAAATTTTGTAAATCATAAGGTTTGTCTGCGAATGCAAAGCACTGCAGCTGATTTAGTCGTTGGCCTAGAAACTCTGCTGTTAGGATCATTAAACAGGTCCAGAGTTTAAGTTGCACTGTAAATTACACTCAAAAGAAGCAGACAGAGACTTTTGGCTTCATGTTTTCTGTCTGTGAACACAGTCACCACAGCAGCCCTGTGAGATGATGTCAGGATTTTACAGTGATGTATCAAACTAGTGCACCTTGATTGAGCCTACCTGAGACTACTGCAGAGCTCTCTTGTGAATTTAAATATAAAAAATAGAGAACCAAATTAAATTAGGCTTTTTCTATTTGAAAAATCTTCACAGCTGGAGGAGATACAACCAACATTCTTTTTAGGTTATGCCAGCTCTTACAGTCACTTTCAACAAATAGCTATCATTAGAAATAGCAAGGACAATGCAGTTGATCGTTTAAAAATAAAGGGTTGTCATTTTGATTTTTTTTATTCTTAAAAGGAATAATGAATTGCCTATAGCTACTATGACTGAAACACCCCTTTAGAAGCTACAAATAAATGAAGCCATAAAGAAAGCAAAGTCATATGTCAAAGAAATCTGATCCAATTAATCATTCTGTGTAGCAATTCTGTCATGAAACTTTCTAATTTTTTGTTTCTATTGAGATGTAAACTGTTAGCTAGTAATTTGAGCCTACTCAGTTATTTAATGTTCTATTAATTTTTTAAAATAAAATTTTTTCATGCAAGACTAAATTTTGAAAGTTTCTAGTGGCTAAGTTACAAATAGCCAATTATTTAATAAAAACTGGGAAAGGAAATATTTTCTAAAATATAGAGACTAAAGGAAATAATTTGAAATATGAAATATAACATTATTGTGCTTATATTCTGAAAAAAGTGTTGCATTCTGTAAATGTTGCATAGTTGTAATATTTAAGTGGCTAAAAATAAATATCAAAATAACCCCTATTATGCTTATGTAATCTAAGGATATGTGTTTAAATTTTCACAAAAAGAAAACCTTTCTATTCAAGATTACTTAAATGATGTCTTAAATGTAGTACACATTCAATAAATAGTTGATAAATCCAATTCTGCCCGTTCAATAGAGTTTGTAAGCATTAAATCTTCACTTAGTTTTCCATGGTAAATTCACCTAAACCAATTGCGACTGGTAATTTATTAATATATCTACAAAGCCCTCTTCAAGACAAAAGAAAATTAATGTCAATCACTGATTGAGTTCTTCCCATTGTTCCCCAAGACCTATATACCCAGTACTTTATAACAGAACGAAATAGAATGCAGCTTGCTTAAAGTGATTAAAAATTTTTTCCCACGTGGACATATTTTATGTTAAGACCCAAGAATCTAGTTTGGAAGATAAGATTAAAATGTGGTTTGATATCAATAGAAGAAGGAAAGGGTGGAAATCAATACTGTGAGGGCTAATAAAGACAAATGTACTATGATTCACCAGGGAAGAAATAATGGATGAAAAATGGAATATGATTCAGCAGTGTAACACTGTCACCAAAAGGCAAATGCTGTATCGGATTGCATTAATAGACATATCATGTAAAACAAGCAAGGTAATTTTTCAGCAGCAGCATTTCTCAACACTATTGGTTAGGCCAAAATTGGAACAGTGCCAGTACTTTGGGCCATGATCATTGCACAGAGTTCACAGGAGAACAAAAAAAAAGCACAATCAATCAATCAATGTTGATAGATAGAAGGTAGCTAGATAGACAAAAGAAGCTATCAACCACAAGGCTTAGAAAATCAGACTTGCTTTCAGAGATAAGAGAAGTCAGCTGATGTTCAGCCTAAAAGCAAAGCCAACTAAGGGAGGACATAAGATGCATAAAGGGAACAAGGTCTCAAAAGAACCAGTTGCTTTCATTAGGCAGTAACAGGACCAACAATAAACAGATTCCAGTTGTCTCCTATCATGATTTACATTAAAGAGAAAGAAAAATCTATAGCATATAGACAATCAATGGTATGTCCGGGATTTCAGTTGCTGGATATACTCAAAAGAATAAGCATACTCAATCTTTCAAAAGTGGATTAATGGGTACGGTACATGGCTAAAGAAAACTTCAAATATGTATAGTTATTTTCTGATCTATACAGCAGGATACTCAGTCAGATAACTAAAAGAGCAAAACTGAAAATTAAAATATCTGGGGAAATTCAGGGTGAAATTACAGACTCCACGGGTCAAAGCATCTCTACTTTATCAAAAAGAAATTATCTTAGAATAAAAAGATAGGAAAAATATTTGCTAATTGTATCAAGCACTTACTACATACTAGGCAATGTCCTGTATTTTTTGCCTATAAAAATACTTTAACTTAGTACTTAAACCATCTTAAGAGCTATATACTAACTCCATGAGAAACCGAGATCTAGTATTGGTAAGCAATTTTGCCTGTAAGTTTTCACAATCAAGATGTTGAACTCTAGCAGTCTAGTTGCAGGCCCTAGTAGGCTGTCCTGCCTTTCAGTTCCCAAAGAATATACCACAGAGTCTGATGGAACTAAGTAGCATGAGCTAGGATGAGAGCTCGAGCAGGTATCAGTAGATAACGGCAGTTGATGAGTAAAGAAATAGCCTTATGAGGCAGAAGTAGAAAATTAGAATAGGAGGACAACTTTATGCTCAATGCATTGTATTAATATTAGAAAACACATTGTGAAAGGGTAAGGAGCATTCTTTCTGGTGACTTTCTAAAATTCTAAATAGTTTAGATTTTCATCTTATTGTGATGATTTTGCGAAACTTTTTCTGAATGTAGAGTATTAAGTTATTCAAACTCTTGTAGAGCATATGATTTACATAAATCATAACATTGCTTTGGAAACATCATGCTAGGGGACTTCAAAGGGAATATTTAATTTGTCTAATATAGATTAATTTAATATTTAATTTCTATCTAATATAGATTAATCCCATTAATAGGGGCAACTGGCTACAAAAATCGCATCCTCAAATTTTGCATCTCTTGAGTCCCAGAGAAAGAAGAAGCAGTTAGAAATGGGAATTGAGAAGCAATCCAAAACATGTTCAGAATTATGACAATTACGTAAATTCTATCACTTACTGTATAAGCACATTCAATTCAGAAACATTATTCAAAGATGCATTCATGATATAAAAAAGATTTAGCTGACAAATATTGTATTCATATTGCTTCTTATAAAAATAGAATGATTATAACTATTATAATACTCTCTTGACCATATCGCTTCCAGATAGTCCAATGCCTTGGTAATTCTGTTTCTCTTATTAATATTTTCCCCTCACCTGAGTTGTTGCCATTGAAAGCATATTTTGTTTCTGGCCAAAATAATGGGAACAAATGACGAAACCATGATCTTAGAATTGATACAAGGCTTTGTCCTTCAATTATCATCCGTTACCACTTTGAACATATCCACAATAGCACAAGTGCTACTGGCAGTCTTTCTCCACCTGCCCTTTATTCTGTTCTATCTAGAGACTATCTAGGAACCTTTAAGGACATTTGCAACAACATGATATTCCTTCATAATGGGTTCATTCATGTGTCCTTTGTGGATAAAACTGCATAGCTGAATGGTCACGCCCTTTCTGCTCAATGAATTATCTCATTAAAACTGCTATGTTGGAGATAAAAACTTTGTCCAATACAATTTTTATCTCTCACATACAATACTGTTGAATTTGTTAACACTAGATCATAAAAATAAATAAGGTGGATAAAGAAACACTTTATTATTTTTATCTAGTGTTAAATTAATAAATTCACCAGTATTGTATGTGAGAGGTAAAAACTGTATTGTACAGAAGTTTTTATCTCTGACATAATAGTTTTAATGAGAGAATTCCTTGAGCAGAAAGGGATAAATTGAATAAAGAAAATGTGGTTCATACACCATGGAATACTATGTAGCCATTAAAAAAAATGAGATTATGTCTTTTGCAGGAACATGGACAGAGCTGAAGACCATCATCCTTAGCAAACTAATGCAGGAACAGAAAACCAAATACTGCGTGTTTTCACTTACAAGTGGGAGCTAAATGATGAGAACACATGGACACATAGAGGGAAACAACACACACTGGGGCCTTAGGAGGGCAGTGGGTGGGAGGAGGGAGAGGATCAGGAAAAGCAACTAATAGATACTGGACTTAATATCTGGCTGATGAAATCCGCTGTGTGCAAAACTCCCATGACACCATTTATTTATGTAACAAACCTGTGCATCCTGCACATGTGCCTCCGAACTTAAAACTTTAAAAAGTACACACACACACACACATACACACACACACACACACACACAAATAGTGTTTTTTTGTTCTGAATCCTAGATCCTGAGCTTCCTCAAAACAAAAACAAAACCAGTAACATTGTTTACATTTAATGCTGACTCTACTGTTCTTTATTGAATATCCATTAATGATAAAGCATTATTTAAACCCAGGAAGACTTAGAATAGTCTTGGCTTAAATATTGGTTCTGCTACTTACTAACTATATTAACTGGAAATTTAACACATCTGCACCAATTTCTGCTTGTTTAATGGGAATAATTTTACTTAGATGCCAGGATGACTATAAAAGAAGACAAATCAAATTACTATGGTCTTGCATGTAGCAGGCACCCAAAATGAACGATGGCTCTTAAGATTATAGTTATACTTTAATAAAATGCTAAAGAGCATTAGAAAGTCTAAGAAGAGACCAAAAGAAGGCAGCAGATTCTTGCACAGTCAACCTGAGAATTGGAATTAGAAGGGTCTCTGTCAATCTTCCATTCCTATGGGCCTCCTTTGTTCAGCCAGGACTTTTACAGTTATAGGGAAGTTTCAAGCAAATAGGGTACCAAACATCACATTCCTTCCAAGAGAATATGAGAGTTTGTTTGGTTCACTAAGCTTTCAAATAATATTTTATTTGATAAAATGTTTATTTGAGTAGAATAACCTTGGAAGCTATGTGAGATGTCCAGAATTCAGCCAGATATTAATTTTTCATTCTTAGTTGAGATTTTTAAAAGCTTTTTAAACTACATAATAAAAACACATAATTTAGTTAAGTTCAGGGTCTCTAACATTAGAAGGAAAAAACATTCTGCATATTTTATGAGCCAAAGAAATGCAAAATCCAATAATTAAGGATAACCTGAGAGTGGATTACAAAGCAATCTGACTTGTAGACTCTGATTAATTATGACTTTAAGTTATGAAATACTTGTCAGATACAATGCACAGGAGTCAGTTTGTCCTATCCAAATCACAAAGAACCAGTTGCTTCTTGACCAGAAACTCTGATTATTAATAACTTCAGCAAACTGAGAAGGCAACCAAAAGCATCATGTGAGAAAGCTACCCTCAAAAGTGTTTGAGGTAACAAAATTGCACCTCTCAAAGGAAACACTGTTCAAGCCAAGCAAATGTAGAATGAATGTAGAATATTTAAGATGATCATTTATTCATTCATGTATTCATTCAGCAAGTATTTATGGAGTAGTACTAGGTGCCAAGTACTATTTTGAAAACTGTGGATACATGAATGAGCAAAACAGAAAAAGTCTCTACATTTGTAGACCTTGCTGTCTAGTCAGAAGATAAATACAATAAACATTATTATTAAGTATAGCTGATGAGACCAGTGCCTTGTTTACTCTTCCTCTACACTCATTGGTTGAAGACTATTTACTGTGAACAGCTGCAACTCTCTGCCCAAGCACGAGAAACACACTCCACCCACACTCAAGGCCAGGCAGAAATGACTGTGGAAGTCCTGAAAGCAGCCCTCAACCAAGGACAGAGGGAGTCTGGTAGAGCCATACCCCATCTTTCTCACCTTTTGGTAGAAAGCAATTGAGCCTCAGTTGTCCACAGAGATAATCTGCTTAATAACCTACCGCCACCTGACTTGCCATCCTACTCCCCTGCCTGTTTTGCTTGGAGTAAATTCCCAAATGACTATGGGCTCAAATTTTATCTCTGGATCTTCTTCTAGGAGACTGTGTCTGCTTCTAAACAAATAAATTATATAGTGTATTAAAAGGTGGCACGTGCTATGGAAAAATATAGAATTCATTAGGAGGGATCTGGATTAGAGGGCAGGGATAAGGTGGTTTCCAGCATTTCAACAAAGACTTGAAGAAGATAAAGGGGTAAACCATGGGCTATATGCGGGAAGGCCAATGTAAAGGCCCCAAAGCCAGAGTATGCCTGGTTCATGCAGGACCTGGCCGCCACTGTGACTGTGATGGAGCATGTGAAGGAGAGAGTATGCTGTGAAGCAGAAAACGGGACACGACAAGGAACATACCAGTAGTGGGTGCGAGGGTTAAAGACCTTGTAAGGCCATAATTATAAGGACTCTGGGTTTTAGCCCAAGTGACATAGTGATATGAAAGGATTTGAGCAGAGGGATTACATTAATTGACATATTATAAACATATATTTCATTACTGTGTTGAGAAAGAACTATAAGATAGATGTCAAAGGTAGGCACGGGGGGCCAGTTGGACATGTATTACAAAATGCATGTAGGAGTCAATCAAGGCATTAAGCAAGAAAAAGAAATAATATATATTTTTAAAATTCTAGTGGAAGCATTAAACATGAAGAAAGTAATAGATGGGGCCAGGTGTGGTGGCTTATGCCTATAATCCCAGCATTTGGGGAGGCTGAGGTGGGCCGGTTGTTTGAGTCCAGGAGTTTGAGACCAGCCTGGGCACATGGCAAAACCCTGTCTCTACAAAAATCACAATAATTGGCCAGGCATACTGACACACACTTGTAGTCCCAGCTCCTTGAGAAGCTGAGGTGGGATTATCAGCTGAGCTTGGGAGGCAGAGGTTGCAGTGAGCCAAGTTCATACCACTGCACTCCAGCCTGGACAATACAGCAAGACCCTTTCTCAGAAAAAAAGAGTAAGTAATAGAACAAACAGATGGAATAAAGAGCAAAATGGGTACAGCTAAGGAATGGATGAGTCTGAAGGTCATTTTCAGTGACTCTCCCAAGCAGCAGGGAAAGACTAAATTCTGGCTTATGAAATCAATTTAGTGAGTTTTAACCAGCTTTGAGAGAGAACAGAACAGAACAGAATGGAACAGGATAGAATAGACTAGAATGGAATCACTGCATGGCACATAATAATGTTAAGAATACTTTGTGAAACCTTTAGTTATTCTTATTTTTATATTCCTTTGTATGTCTATGTATACTGATTTGCTGTGTAAAATGAATATTTTAGTGTAGGTCACAATTAAAATGTTTGAAAGCTAAAAAGTCCATCAAGAGATGAATAGATAAATTGCATTATATTTACATACAATGAAATATTATTTAGTCACATAAAGGAATGAAATAAACCTCAAAAATATGCTAAGTGAAAAAGGGCAGACACAAAAGTCAAATATTGTGATTCCATTTATTCAAAATATGCAGAATAGGTACATCTGTAGAGACAGAAAGCAGATTAGTAGTTTCCATGGGTTGTAGGGAAGAGGGTTGAGGAGTAACTGCTTAATGAGTATGGGCTTTTTTTGGGAATGATGAAAATATTTTGGAAGATGGTGATTACGCAACATTGTAAATATACTAAATGTCACTGAATTATTCAATGTAGAATGATTAATTTTAAGCAATGTGAATTTCATCTCCATTTTAAAAATCTAAAACAAGAGAGCAAGGGATGAGGATGGCTTGGACCAAAGTCTTAATGATGGAAGTGATGACAGTGGGATGATTCTGGACATATTTCATAGGTAGAGTCAACAGCATTTCAAAATTGGATGCCAGCGTGAAACTCACAGTGACTCCGAATTTTGGGACTTGAGCAACTCTAAGAAAGAAGTTGGCATTTACAGATAAGGGGAAGATTGCAGTTGGAGCATGTTTAGGGTAGAAGATCAAGAGTTTAGTTTTGAATATGTCAAGTTTACAATGTCTATTAGGCAATGTCTTAGTTCAGACTGTGAAAACAAAACAGCATAAACTGGGTAGCTTATAAGCAATAGAAATTTACTTCTCACAGTTCTGGAGGCTGGGAATTCCAGGTTCACGGCACTGGCAGGTTCAGTGTCTGGTAAGGGACCAATTCCTGACTCACAGAAGGCACATCCTGCTGTGTCCTCAAGTGGTAGAGGAACAAACCTACTCTATGAGTACTGATCCCATTCATGAGGGTTCCACTCTTATGATCTAATCACCTCCCAAAGGCCCTACCACCTAATACCATCATCTTGGGGTTAGCATTTCAACGTATGAATTTTGGGGGAACACAAACTTTGACACCATAACTGACAGTCAAGTAGAGTTTTACATATCTAGTAGAAAGGGCAAAGATTTGAGCTAGAATCACATCCACTGTGTTTTTATTTTTTATAAAGGAATCAGTGGATATTTGGCATTTTAAATTATCTTGATTTTAAGACAGTCAGCTTTATAATTCTAAGTTAAAGTGTGTATTTAACTTAGAATAACTTAGAATTAATTCTAAGTTAAATTTTAAGTTAAATCAAAATTTAAATGTGATTTTAAGAAGTACTAGCTTTTATGTATTAGATTTTTAAAACCTTAAGTGTTCCATACTTATAATTTTAATTTATTAGATCCATAAGAAATTATTAAATTCTTGAGATTTGTTGATCATGTCAATGATGCAATTAAAAATAAAAGACAATAGATTAAATCTATTAGCAAAGTTTAGACAATTTAAGGGGGTATATACTTGTAAACAGACCTGAGTTATTCAAACGCCCTGAAAAGTTATTGTAGATTTATAAACAGAATAGTAAATTTTGTCAAATAAACCTAAAAGTTTAAAGAATAATTCAGTTTTTAAATATCTAACCTTAATAAAATGAATATTATTCTTTAAAAGAAAGTTAAGTCCTGAATGGTCTCTTCCACATGCAAACCAGCCCCCAACGGATCAACAAACTCACATTCAATAGCTTGCTCTGATGAAAGATGAAGTTGAATGCCCAGTGTGTAGTCAAGCATATTTCTGAAGACCTAAGAAATTAAATATACTCCCTAGAGTTTCAAAGTCAAGATTTTCAGATACTTTTTGGTAGTATTCATGCCTAAAAGGAGCTATGGTTTAATTGTGAGTCATTTGGGAAGTTCTGGAATTCTATGACACATGTCAAATTATTCTGGAAAATATTTGGAGGGCCATCTCATTAAGGTCCATGATGCTTTATTGTTATTGTTGTTTCAACTATTCAACACAACACATAACAAGATTCAATCCAATGTACTTTGTATGACATGATATTTACTGCTCATTAGGGCAGAATGGACTTGTCCAATGCATCCCAATAAGTCACAGCAATGCTACAATGAATACAATCAAAGAAAAAAAAAAGGAAGAATTTGCTACAACAGACTACTTTCATTTTTATCCAGTTCATTACCATATCTGGATAGAAACCACAGCAACAGCAGCAGTTTACAATATTAAGAAGAATTTGGGGAAACATAAAACTGTGCTGATTAAAATTTTTAAAAATATTGTGTATAAGCAATACTGAGCTCTATTGGATTGTAGCTGTTTCTAAGTTTATAACCAATTGTTAATATTACAAGTGGGGTTTCATTGCATTTATTTGTTTAAGGGCTTATTTAATGGTTTAAGGCATCTGCAATTTTTGGTTGCTCCCATAAGTAGAATTAATTTAGGTTGATTTGATAACTGATTATTTATGAGACTGGTTGGGGGCCTAAATAAGGTGGAATAGTGATATTAAAGCAGAAAATCACTTTAAGTAGCTGAAGTTTCCAGCTATGCTTTCCATATTCGTTTTACTCGATGGGTAGTTCTTCATACTCCTCTAAATTTTTAACACTTGGGTACAGATCACAGAAAAAAAAAAATGAGAATTAAGAGTTAAACACAGAAAAGTACCATGTGAGATTTTGTAGAATTTGAGAATACATAATCTATTAAAGAATGTTAGTCCTATTTGTCACTTTTTGTCCAATCCATTTGACCTTATATTTAAATATTTTGTTAGTTTCCAAATATTTAAGTATAAATGTGTATTTTTTTTTCTCCTATTAAAAAATTCTTAGAGATTTTACAAATTCATTTTCACAATGAATTCGGAAAATTTAAGGATGTTTCAATTTCTTTTTTTTTTTTT